>NC_056737.1:1461210609-1461215609 GCF_019279795.1 Protopterus annectens
GTTAGTATTGTTGAGAAATTAAAATCTTTTGAAAAAGACTTGCTTATATATAAGAAATTGCAGATGGAGAACGCATACCTGGAAAATAATATTGAGTTGGGGCAGGTTCCTCGTGGTTTTCAGTTTTGGAGTTACCCAAATGGAGCTGAGGATAATGAGGAGTTCCTGAAAGAACTGCATGCTCTATTTGACCGGTCTTGCATTGATTTAATGCATTTAATGATTAAGTATAACAACCAAGTATTGGCGGTTTGATATAACACTTGGACATACTAAATAACTCCATCCAAGCAGACTTGGAATATGAACGACACCAGGTCAGTCATGCAGAGGTTGTTCAAAACATAGAAAATGTGTGTGGTACCGTGTTTTTGAGTAAGCAAAACAAGTTAAAAAGGGACTTAAATGAATATCACCTGAAAAGGGTATATCCCTGTTCAGTGGGTAATTGTAAAGGAGAGCAGCATGAAGGAACCAATGAGGAGCTAAAAGGAGTGGAGCAAGTGATGTCAGCACCAATGACTCAAAGAGAGCAGCGGTTGAACTTGCAGTCATTGGCTGTATTTGCGGATCGAGTGAGGCGTTCTGAAAGGCTTTGTGGCAAAAATCAGTAGCACCATTTTTCGGATGGGAGTTACAGGGATTTTGTCAAGCAAGGGGCCAGGCCGAAGAAGACCAGGAACAGATATTAACTGTTGCCAAGTTTGAGGACATTACTGTTGTCGGTGTTTCCAATGTAAATGTAAGTAGTTTTAGTAAAACTTCTGGTAAGCTGTAAATTGAATGTCAACACTGTGGCGTGTTTGTGTTCCCTGAATGGGGTGGACTCAGACACTATTTGTAGTTTAAATAGTGGGCATGATTTAATTAACAGCAGTACTTTGGAAACTGGTAGCAAAAGTATTGAACAGGTCACCGAAGTGGGGAGGCCTGTTGATAAAGGTGAAATAAGCATTTTATGTCGACCTACCACAGATGAATTAATGGATGTGGCTATAGCCAATTTTTTCAGATCAGAAGGAGATTTATGTTCTCGTGGAGGGGTGCTTGTATGTCCTTCAAATGAGGCAATCACAGACATTTCTATTTTTTTTAATGTGTCCATTTATTCTCCAATCAGAAAGAACATTGATGGTGATGTTGTATGTACTGAAGTAGATTTGGAGAATAATGAAACAGTTTTTATGGAAAGTAATGTATGCAAATGTACACCTGAAGATTTTGATGAGAGTTTAGCTGCATTCATGGAGGGAAACTGTGATGAAAATGGTTCGTATTGGACAAATAATAATATAGAGCCATTTAGACAGTGTTTAGTGGATGGGAAAACAAAGTTTAATAACCCTGGTAGTATTGAAATTGATAGTCCTGATGTTCATCTTAGGGGTGATAATTCTGAATTTTTGTTAGCCCAGTATGCTGAAAATGTAAATTTTAGCGATGAAAGTAATGATATATGCACAGTCATTAGTAACAGTGAGAATGATTTTATGATTTTTAATTATTCTACCAAAGCAGTGGGAGTTGACCATGCAAATCCTTTGGCAAAAGGTTTTACTTTTGTCCCCTCTAGAAAGGGGAACATGGTGGATACCCTAATTAATTTAAAATGCTTCACGCATAAGTTAAATTTAAAAATATGGTTTAATGGGCAAAATAATATCAGTGAAGTGTTTTCAGGTAGGCATCAAAACCAAGTGCCTTTAATCCTCCCTTAAATAGTGTTATACGCCTGTATGAAAAAATCTGTGAAAAGGAAATTAGGCAATTTTACGAACATTCTCATATGGTATATGGTAGTAATTTAACTGTAATGGAGGAGGAGATTTTAAGAGAATTTATTGATGACAGTAGTGTGCGTATCATGAAACCTGATAAAGGTAGTGGGGCTGTGTTGATGAACAAAAGTGAATATTTAGATAAAATGAATTTGTTGCTTATGGATGGCACATATCAGGAAAGTTCCTTAAAAGAGATTCATATAGTGTACCGAAAGATTGACCTGGCATTAGAAGATATGTTATATCAAGGCCAGATCAGTCTGGATGAATTTGAATATTTAAAAAATGAACACCCCATGGTATCAAATATTTTTGGAATACAAAAAATTCATAAAGGTTTATCAGGGTTAAAATTTCGCCCCATAGTAGATGGTCACAGGTCTAAGACATGCTTTATTAGCACATTTTTAGATTACAGCATGCAAAAAGGCCTGTCAAAGTTCACCTACATTACAAAGGATTCTTGGCACTTTTTGGAAAAACTGGAAACAATCAAGGTATCCCCTGGGGTGTTTATGGTGACCATTGATGTGGTAAATTTGTTTTCTGTTATATCCCGCAGTGAGGGTATTCAGTGGTTGGAGAGGCAGTTAGTTAAAACAGGTTTTTATAACCAAGACTGTATTAATAAAATCACTGCTATTATGGACATTGTTTTGTGGAATAATTATATTTATTTTGAAGGCCAATATTTTAAGCAGTTAACTGGTGTTGCAATGGGGGCAGCTTGTGCCCCCATTTTTGCAAACTTCATCATGTCCTTTTGGGAGCAGGAGTACCTAATGAGTAGTACATTGGATGAATGTCCAGTATTATACTAGGTTTCTGGATGACCTGTTTTTGTTGTGGAATGGTACTGAAGGTCAGCTCAATGAATTTTTATCTAACCTTAATGATACATGCGGAATTTTTACAGTTTACTAATAATTATACAAAGGAGAAAATATCATATTTAGATGGTGACCTGATTTGGGGTAGTAATAAAGGAATTTTACGTTCCAAAATATATAGAAAACTCACATTTTCAAATTCTTATTCAGAATTCAGTAGTTGGCATCCCCATCATCAAAAAAAGTTGATTGTCAAGGGGCAGCTGGTGAGAGCAGCCAGAATGGTGAGCCTTGACTGCGAGTTTATGGATGAAGTTGGGTTTATTACTAACATGTTTGCCAAAAGAGGATATCCCACTGAAGTTTTGGATAAAATAAGTCAAGAAGTAGTGCGAAAATGATTGAAAGGTGTGTATAGGCCAATATTGGGTGGTGGTATGGCACCTGGTATGGGACAGGGCAGTGATGCGGATAGAAGGCAGGTTAGAAAGAATTTTGATCTAAGTTTTATTACTACTATCAACCTGGATGCCCACTGGGTATCAGAGGTTATCACAAAAAACTGGGATGTCTTGAGTTATGATATGAATGTTGAGCAGAGAGTGGGTAAGATCCCTCCTAAAATAGTATTTAGAAAGGACAGGTCTTTCAAAAACCTTTTTGATTTAAACAAGGGTATTAATAGAGGAAGTTCCAATCGACCCAAAGGGAATTTTAAGTGTGGGAGATGTAATTGGTGTACCCACATTTTGGAAACCAGTGACAAGTTTAAATTTAATGGTAAACATATTACCATTAAGGGACACTACAATTGTACTATTTTTAATGTTGTTTATATGGCCAAGTGCCAAAAGTGTCCTATTTCTTATGTGAGAAAGACCTGTAGGTATTTTAAGAGTCACATTAGTGAGCATGTTAATGATGTTAGAAAGGGGAAAATAACTAATGCCCTCTATAGGCATATCAGGGAATATGGTGACCATTGTTTCAAGTTTTTGGTTATCAAACAGTTAATAAAGGATCCCAAAGGGAAAGATGCTGATTTGCACCTGGGTATGAGTGAGTTAAAGTGGCAATTAAGGTTGGATGCAACTCAGTATCCAGGTATTACTGAGGCAACTAATATAGCATGTATTTTAAAATTAAAATGTTTAATGGGTTAGAGTTGTGTAAATGTATGGTATTTTAACCTTTTAAGATTCTATAGAGGATTTTATAGCAATGTAATTTATTATTTATGTATTTGTGCAACATTATGTGTTTTAAGTATTTAATGTTTGTAAGATGGTTTTATTTAATTGAGGTGATTATGTGATTATTCTATTAACTACAGGGTGATGCATATTTAAGGGCTGGGTAATTCATTCTCAGTTGTTCTGAGGAACTCCCTATCAGGGGAAGAAAGAGCTATACCTGTTAATAAAGTATTCATCTGTTTGGAGCTGGTGTCCGTGCATTGGTCGAAATAGTTCTTAAGTTGGCGTTGCTGTTCTTTTTATATATATATATATATATATATATATATATATATATATATATATATATATATATATGTGTGTGTGTGTGTGTGTGTGTGTGTGTGTGTGTGTGTGTGTGTGTGTGTGTGTGTGTGTGTGTGCATGGATTCACTGCATAACAATGAAAGCTCAAAATACTGAAACCTCAAAATCTTGAAAACTCAAAACACTGAAACTCAAAACACTGAAAACGCATATACATATACTGAGTTTAAACAACATAAATCATATCACTTTTCACCAAGTCTAAGCAGGGGGGGAAGACCCCCTGCACCCCCCCATGTGGGGTGCTGCACCGCCCACACCCCCTGCTACTTATATATATCAACTCCAAGACTGCACTTCACTACACTAAGTGCAATCTTGGAGCTGGTATATTTAAGTAGCAGGGGGTGTGGGGGTGCAGG
Source organism: Protopterus annectens (assembly GCF_019279795.1). Taxonomy (NCBI): domain Eukaryota; kingdom Metazoa; phylum Chordata; order Ceratodontiformes; family Protopteridae; genus Protopterus; species Protopterus annectens. Next base: position 1,461,215,145 of record NC_056737.1, read on the forward strand.
CCCCCACACAGGGGATGCAGGGGCTTGCCCCCCTGCTTACACTTGGTGGAAAGTGCTATGATTTATAGGTTCATAGGTTCATAGGTTTATACTAGGCTATCTGCCCTAAGGCATTTATAAGCCTAGCCCAAATTATTGTGGCTTACGCCACCCCTTATATGAAAAAATACTGTGCCCATTAGTTTGTTGTGCCTCTGTCCAGCAGTGACCCAGAGATGATTCCCGGGGTAAACCTACGATCTCCCATCCACAGGTCTAGATTTCTCTTGAACAGAGTCAGCGAGGTGCTCTGCCTCACATGGACCGGGATTTTATTCCACAGCATAGGGAGTCTCTTATGCTCTTTAAACTCAGTATATGTATGATATGTGTTTTTAGTGTTTTGAGTTTCAGTGTTTTGTGTTTCAGTGTTCTGAGTTTTCAGTGTTTTGGTCTTCTATATTATGAAGTTTTCTCTTTTTCAGT
>NC_056737.1:1461223109-1461245609 GCF_019279795.1 Protopterus annectens
TGTCCCACTGTACTCATCCCTCATTAGACCCATTATAGAATACAATGCCCCATTTGGTATGTACCTCTCAAGACATCTGCAACAACTGGAAAGGCTGTAGAAATACCTCACTAAAAGAATCACAGGCCTAAAGCAAATGGCCTATGCTGACCGCCTTAAAAAACTCCTCCTATACTCTGTCGCATATCGTCTACTCAGAGGCGGTGTCTGCTTAACATACAAGGCCATGTCAAATCCAGAACTGTTGGACATGCTACACTTAAAGAAAATCCATTCCCTCAGTGCCACATGCTCCAGGAATCTAAACCTTGTCATCACAATAAACAAAACATACTGGAGGGATAGGTTCTTGACCCAGAGACTCCCCAGACTCTGGAATAGACTGCCCATACATGTCAAGCAGAACACCTCTTTGGCCCTCTTCAAAAGGAACCTTTGTTTTTGGATGAAAATTATTTTAAAATCCCATTGCCCCAGGCAACAGCCCCTTGCTCTCTGGGTGGTGTGTGGTCCCTACCAAGCCCTGTGCTGAGACACAGCCTATCCCTCTATCAGCAACACTGTAAGGCTATTGAAATCCTAACTGAACAGAAGGGAAACCTAACCTCTATCAGCAACCGTGTAAGGCTAAGGAAATCCAAACTGAACAGAAGGGAAACCTAACCTAGGAGCCCTACAGGAACTATCTAGACTCTCTGCGTTCAGCCTCATAGTGTAGGTGATATCCTACAGCATCTTTACGATTTAACTATAAACTTCTACCAAGCCCTGTGCTGAGACACAACCTGTCCCTCTATCAGCAACCCTGTAAGGCTATTGAAATCCTAACTGAACAGAAGGGAAACCTAACCTCTATCAGCAACTCTGAAAGGCTAAGGAAATCCAAACTGAACAGAAGGGAAACCTAACCTAGGAGCCCTACAGAAACTATCTAGACTCTCTGCGTTCAGCCTCATAGTCTACCAAGCCCTGTGCTGAGACACAGCCTGTCCCTCTATCAGCAACCCTGTAAGGCTATTGAAATCCTAACTGAACAGAAGGGAAACCTAACCTCGATCAGCAACCCTGTAAGGCTAAGGAAATCCAAACTGAACAGAAGGGAAACCTAACCTAGGAGCCCTACAGGAACTATCTAGACTCTCTGCATTCAGCCTCATAGTGTAGGTGATATCCTACAGCATCTTTAGGATTTAACTATAAACTTGTGAGTGCTTTAAATTCAAATTAATTGTGAGCGCATTAAATTTAGACTAATTTGCAAGGGCCAGCACACCCGCGGACCTACCCCTCTGACCATCTCTTTACTATCTTACCCCCCCACCTTCTATCTTAGTGGATTTAATGTTTTCCCTACATCTACCACTAGAGGGCAGCAGACCTCAAGGCATGGAAAACTGTTTCTTACTGGAAGTAGAAATCCACTAGCTCTGTACACCAGCTTTTCTCTGCTATCCCTGCTTGTACTTTTTACTCAAGTAATTACCCCCCACCCCATGAAAAGTTGTAAAGGGAATTATCCTTGTTAAGTCTGTGAGTTATAGAAACTAGACAACTTTTCTGTCAATTACTACTCCAGCCACTGCCCCCCTTAATTAACTCTCTGTTTAAACTTACTTTTCTTGCCATAGAACTATTTATAAATACCTTTCTCTGTGCTATAGAACTCTTTACTTTTACCTTTCTCCCTTACACAGCTATACCTTTGTTCACCATTTTCTGAGAAGTAGCAACAGAAAGTGTCTCTTCCTAAGCCTGTAGAACACAGTCTCTCTGCCTAACTGATTGCCTCTCAGCCTCTCTTAGCTCTGACCCACTCCGTTTGCCCTACGGGCTCACTCTGCTCCCCTACCCTACCCCCAATTCCCACACACCCCCAGAGGTCCTACACTTATACTTCCCTAACCACACACTCTCTTTCTTCCAACCAGTCCCATACATCACTTCATCCCATAAACATTAGCGACACCTTTTTCCTTTTAACAATCACTCACAGTAAGCCACACCTTGAGTACCATATCATATCCCTTTACTCTTAACTAATATGTATTAGTGCCCTCCTCTCTACACTTCCCTCATCCTTTTGTCTTCTTTTCTCCTATTTTTCAATCCCAACTTCTTACTCCTCTCATTTATAATCCCAACAAGATGCCTCTGGGTAATCAAACCAAGCTAACATTTGTAGTTATACTTTCAACTGTTCTTACCTCTACCTACCTTCTCACCTCCTTTGAAAAACTGTACTATTACCATTTTAACCACTCCCTAAAACAAACAGCAACTCACACTCATATAGCGTCTAATAGTCATACTAATATAACTTGCATTCCCAGCTGCCTACTACCTAAATTCCATAGACTCTCCCACATTAAACACAATGAACCCACAATAAGGAAAGTGCAAATTCAAACTAACCTCAGGTATAATTCAGTAATAAAACTAAATAATCCCTCCTTAAAAGATGGTGACATCCACCCCAACCCTGGCCCTACCTACCCCATCACCCTAACAACCCACCCCAAACTCAATAACTCTTTCCTAATAGGACATCTAAATATCCAAAGCATTAATAATAAAGTAGTCCACCTCCATGCCCTTCTAGATATTCACTCCTTTGACATCTTCTGCCTCACTGAAACTTGGTTGAAACCAGAAACTAAAGACAATGAAATCATTCCCCAAGGTTATAATATAGTGAGACAAGATCGAACAAAATGCAAAGGTAGTGGAGTAGCAGTTCTATTCAAAGATGGACTTCATATCTCCACCTTACCATATAATCCAACCCAAGATAGTAACGCAGAAGTCCTCATCACTAAACTTCAAATCAGCCCAAACAAATCTTTATACATTATCTGTATTTACCTACCACCCAGAAATAATATCTGTACAATAGAGGCTATACTAAGCTGGGTGTCTTCAACGTACCCCCAAGAAACAATAATACTAGGTGACTTTAATATTGACTGGAAAGGTGTCATTGCTGAAAATCCTACCTCTCATATTAACCTCCACAGCTTTAGCCAAACTATCACCTCCACAACCAGAATTAACAAACCAAATAAAAAAGAGAGCACCTTAGACTGGATACTTATAAATAGACAGAAACATTCTTACAAAGTAGGAACGCTGCCAGACGATGTAAGTGATCATATTTTGAGCTACATCATAAGAGAAAGAAATGATCTTCACAATCTCCCCACCTTTAGGATAGCACGCTCTACTAAATACTTTAACTCAGAATTATTTCAAAATGAACTCAGTGCCTGTGACTGGAATCCTTTAAAAACCCTACCACTTGAAGAGGCTGTAAAGTATCTTAACTCTAAATTCTTATCTATCCTGGATAGGCATGCACCTAAACGGTCCATCAGAATGAAGTCTAACCCAGCCCCATGGCTTTCTAAAGAAACCAGACATCAAATTTTGCTTAGAAACAAAGCTTGGGCTAAGTGGAGAGCTAACAAAAATATCTCTGATCAACTAAATTTTAGGCAGCTGAGAAATAGTACAAAAAAAGCAATACTTACAGATAAAAAGAACTACTACTGTAAACTGCAACAAACTCACCAAAATAATCTCCCGAAGTTCTGGTCTAGTATCAATAAACTCCTTTCCCCAGGGCACTCTTGAATACCCACCCCACTTGATGCCGATCCAAATACCCCCCCATCAAACTGCCAATACCTTCCATTCTTTCTTCACTGAGACCATACAATCACTAGCTAGTCAACTCATCCCAGACAACTCACGCCTTCCCACCACCATACCAGGCATTCTACCTACATTCAAACTGCAACCCATATCTACTGCTCATCTATAAATGCATCCAAAAACTCAAGCCTTGTACTCCTTCTGCTGACCAGCTACCATCACAATATCTCCAAAAAGCAGCCAAAGTTATTGCCTACCCTATATCCATCCTTATAAATAGGACAATTAAGGAGGGAACCATTCCAGACATTTGGAAAATCGCCCACATTATCCCTCTGCACAAAGGTGGTAACTCAAATGACTACTCTAACTATCGGCCAATAGCTCTCTTATCACCCTTAGCAAAAATTATGGAAAAATGCATTCACCAACAACTTTTACATCATTTATCTCAACATAACATAATAGCAAACTGCCAACATGGCTATAGGACATCACACAATACCACAACTGCCCTTTTATCCTTTACAGATACCATCAATAGAAACTGCAATAAAAACATTATCTCATCTGCACTCTTTATTGACCTCTCAAAAGCTTTCGACATGGTAAACCACACCCTTCTAATCAATATTCTTGAATCCCTTTCCTTTGACTCTCAGGCTGTTAAATGGTTCAGATCCTAGCTTAGCAACAGGCAACAGGCAGTTCTCTGGGAAAATCAAATTTCTTCCTTTCTGCCAGTCACCCTCGGAGTCCCTCCAGGCTCTATTCTTGGACCACTTCTTTTCTCATTATTTATCAATGACCTTCATGTAGCAATTCCTCAAGCCACCAGCATTCAATATGCAGATGATTCTACACTAGTATACTCAGCTTACTCCCCATCAGAACTACATTCTGTTACGCAAAATGTTTTTAACATTGTAGAAACATGGTTTATAAAACGCTGCCTCCTTCTTAATGCTAAAAAAAACAAGCTCTTTCTCTTTACTCCCACTACTAAGTCCTCCCCCATAGATTTCTCAGTCACTTCTAATAATGGCACTATTATATTCCCTGACTCTACCACTAAACTGGTAGGAATTACCATTGATAATAACCTTACATTTGATTACCATATAAATAACACCATTAAAACAGTCAATAGAAAAATAGGCTCCTTATATAGAATCAAACCATTCCTAACCCCAACAGCCAGAACCAAGATTGCTCACTCCCATCTAACCTCAACTCTTCTGTCTGCCTCATCTATATATACTAACCTAAAGAAAAATAATCTTAACAAACTGGCAACTTCCTATAATAACATCGCCAGATTTGCCACTGGCAATCCCTTTAGAACCCACCACTGTCTGAATCTTTGGCAGCTAGACTGGCTTGAATTCCAAAACCATCTGATTATCTCCCAACTCACCATTGCCCACAAGATATTCTACCAGCCCAACACCACCCCTATACTCTCCAATCTCTTAATCCCCTATAAAAATCTGAATTCCCTACGTTCTTCTAGCAAACTCCTCGCTAGCATAACCAAGTCTAACAACATGGCTGGTGACTCCCTGTTTACTAACACAGTGGGTAAAAATTGGAACCAGCTACCCAATGAACTAACTCAACTCTCTTCCCTGCCTCTCTTTAAACAAAAACTCAAAAAACACCTCAAAACACACTGGTTAGCAACCCCGACTAACCAGCTACTTTCACTACTGATACTTCCTCTTCCAAATAAACTTACTAACATTTTAAAGCTAATTCATGCAAGCAAGGCTATTAATGTTTGAACTCTAATCAACATACTGCTAAAATCTTTCTTTCTTCTTTTGATGTGTAAAATTCCTTATGAATCATACTGTGCTACATTTTTTGTCACTCTTTCAAGTGTAAATATCTTAAGTATGTTATTATTACTAGTTTTTGCTTTTTTAAATCCTTTTATTTACTATGTAACAACATTTTTAATTTTTTAATTTTTTTTATTTTGCTGGAGATTTTCTCCCCGGGCCTCTACTGAAAATGAAAATATATCCAGCTAGACTAGCCCGGTTAACAAATGTAAAATAAAATAAAATAAATAAATAAAAATAAACCTTGATGACTGGATGGGAGAAAGGAAATTCACCCCAGGGATCATGTCAGTCACCCTGCTAGACAGGGGTCCAGGGAAGTAAATAGCGTTGGAAGAAATAGCCAGGGAATTGTTATGGCTAGGCTTGTGTAGGCCCTAGGGAGGATAGCCTAGTACCAGCCTATGAACCTATGTATGTATGTATGTATCTTGTTACACAACTTTTTCCTTACTTTAATGACTTTAATAAATTTTTCTGGTACATTTTCCCAGGGATTAATACAATAATCAATAGTTCCATCATATTATTATAATACATCTGAATCTTTCTCTTTATCATCTATTTTTGAATTCCATGTGAGCACTTTTTCTTGATAATTTTTAATTTCTTCATTTACATATATTTTCTCTTTTTCCTATTCTCATCATCTCCCAGAATTGTTTGTACTTATATTTAAATAGTTTTACTATCAAATTCTCATTCTCTGTCGTTTCCCTAGTTAATACTCTATGCAAGCTTAAAGAAGCTGAATAAACAACTGGATTTAGTAACCCCAATACCTTTTCATGTTCGGTCATATACAATACACACCTTTTCACTGGGTTTAGTCTTGAATGTCATATAAAAGAAAACAGCATTTGCACAATTTCTTTGTCTTATTTTACTGGAATAATATAAAAATATGAGACATTTATCCTATTTTTCCTATTAATATCAGATTCAGCAGATATTTTTCCTGAATGCTAATTTATACATCCTCCAGAGACATTACATTACATTAGAATTAACTAAATCAAGTAGCCCTGTGCCTCTGTCTGTCCAAAAGAGTTTACATTGACAAAGTCCAGACACTACTGGATACTTATTGCCTGTAGTGTTGGTTTGCAAGTTTATGGCTAGCTAATTAAAATCAACCATATAGACTGTGTTAAATTCAGTATTCTGGGGTTGTAGTTTGATATTGTAGATATAATGAGCTGCAGGGGTAATGGAAAGGCCTTTGTCGTTGGTGAGAAGTAGTCAATGGATTTGATTACAAATAATAGACTATACAGGAGTACAGTGATGTTGTCCTGTACAGTTAAATGTGATGCAGTGGGGTTGTGAATATTAACACTCCCTCTCCAGGGCAAAAGAAGCTGTAAATCATTAAATAGTGGGATAGAGAGAATGTTTTCATTGGACTGGAATAACATTTCAGTAACCACACAAATATGGGTGTTTTCAATGGTTATGATGGTGTCTGGTGCAGTCAGCCTTTTCATCACACTTCCAGCCTTGAGCAGCACTACAATGATTTCAGTTAGACTGGAATTTGGTGAGTGAAAGATGTGGAAGACAGAGTCTGCCACAAAATGGGCAGAAAATGTCTTGGACAACATTTGTAAGCCTTGGGAAAGAGGGGAGGGCCATTTATACTAAAGCAGGTAGGACTGCCCATCATCTCCCTTCATGCTGATACACATTTCATCCCACCTGAATGATACCAGTTTTTTAATTCAGTTATTTTATTCTGGTGTCATTGCATCACTCATGACAAAAACAGAGTACTTCTCATTAGTAGCTGCTTTCAAGCCTCCGACATATACAAGGAGAGCTCAGCCATGTCCTTTTTCATATCTTCTTGCCTGGAACATCAAAGAGCATCTACTGCACTTAACAGTCACATCATATGTATATTTGGGCATGAAGAGAACTATTAATCGAATTTTGCTCAGCGCGGAGAGTGGAGCATCAGCACAGCTAACTGCTGCATCACATATTCTTATTTTTTGCTTTGAGGAGTCTGTTTGGATTGGTGTTTTGGGCATACTGGATTTAAGCAGTGATTTGTTCTAAGTAAGAGATAAATACATTACTGCTAGACTTGGGTAACTTTTAGCACTTGAGCTTTAAACTTCTCTTATTTTTCACTGGCTATTTTGTTTGTTGCTTAATGTATAGTTTGGCTTTGACTTCTGATAAGACTCAGGAAGACTGAATCACATGCAGTCTGTTTTAAAATCAGAAAAATGGCCAGGAAAGTAATATTTGTCTTTTTTGTGTGTGTCTACACCAAAGCTACCTAACTGATAAAGCCATTTATAGCTATCATCTGCATTGCCTGTTACTGTTTATAAATTTTATTTCTGCTTTGACTAAATCTGTCAGGCAGATTCAATAAACCATACACAGTGCACTAACACCATGTGTGCATCATGCCGCGACATGCACATGGTAGGGCTGTGTTATATTCAGCAGGAGGCTCTACACAGTGTGTAGAGTGCCACAACCATGGTAAATGCTAATGCTAAATACAACATAAGCAGCTGAGTTGTATGCTAATAAACCAATCCAAGATGGAGGAGCTATCCAACAAACTATAAAGCAACTGTGTAGACTCAGTGCTGGTTTTGCCCTGCAAATTCCAAAACCTATTGGAATACAGCCATGGAAAGGAGTTTACACAGAAAGAATGTTAGGGCTGCTGTTGCTTTAATTATCATGTATGTGCAACAGGCTGAAGTCTGTGCTGCTGCTGCTGCTACTAAACAGCCAAGAAGGAGAAGGGTTTTCAGACCTCGTTTAACATCACAATCTGCATGAAGTGGAAATTGTAAAGTGTTACAGGGTGGATAGAGACACACTGCTGGAACTCTGCAACATCTGTGGTCCTCAACTCAGACCGAGGGCAAACTGAGAGGAACCCATATCAGTGTAGACAAAAGTATGTGTAGCACTTAGAATTTTAGTTACAGGAATCTTTCAGAGACCAATGGGGACATGCTGGGGGTGTCACAGGCATCAGCATCTGGGATCCTCCATCAGTTCTTAAATGCTATGCTCCAACATGCCACTGACAACATATATTTGTCTCATACTCCTGAGGACAGGGGCAGAAATATGCAGGAGTTCTACCCTGCACCACACTACCCTGAATACTGGGTACCTTAGATTGTAAACATAGAGAAATTAAGGCACCACCCAGGGAATAGGGAAGGCTCTATATACATAGAAAGGGCTTTTACTCTATTAAATAAAAGTCATATGTAATGCCAAGGGAATCATCTTGAATATGTGTGCTGGCAACCCAGACAGTTACCACATCTCACATATCTGGCAGACCTCCCAACTGTATCAGATGTTCACTAGGGGCGATATCCCACAGGTTCATTGATGCAAGGTATGCATTGGAACCTTGGCTGATGATGCCCATCAAAAATGCACACACACCCACTGAAGAATGCCATAACAAGGCACAAGCTCTACCAGAAATATCATATAGTGTCTGTTTGGGGTGCTGAAGTTATGGTCATGGTGTCTAGATACATCAGGGGAAGCCCAGCAGTACACTGCATGTGCATGTATTGAAATATTCACCGTGTGAGCCATGCTGCACAGCATCATCCTTAGAAAATAACTTCAGGAAGATCAACAAGGAGAAGAGGCACACATCCCATCACCAACAGTAAGGTCACCAAAGCCACACGCAGGTGAGGAGTTAGAGGGGTAACCAGCAGCTGCTGTGGGTGTAGACAAACATAAGTATGCTCAATATGCCCTTGCACTGGCTAAGATGCAATGCATAGCTTATTCGCTCACCACCTAAGGGGCTAAAAAGCTTCATCCTACGCATATATATATATATATATATATATATATATATATAGTAACAATAATGCCACCCAGTGCTCACAGCCATTAACTCCCCATGTAATGGCTGTGCACTGCTAGCATCAGAGTTAGCCCTGAAATAAAACTGTTGCAACTGCTGGATATACAAGGTAAGTGTTGAACCTGGAGTGCATTGTGTAATAATATGAATGAATGGCATATCCTTGCATGTTATTACTTGGTACTGTAAGCAAGAAAAAGGTGGCTGATTTGTACAGAAATTACTTTAATATTTGACAGCAGAGACTTATTTAAATACATGTATCCTCTATCAAGTAGTAGGTCTCAGACATCAAAGATTCACACATTCATACCTCTAAAAAGTTCTGATGGTCACTGAATGTCCTCAGTCTGGCATCATACTTTTGTACTGGAAAATCATTAAAGAGAGAAGTTAGAAAATAATGAGACACATTTCAGTTTCAGACTTCACAACACTCAGAAGATTATTAAATACTGATGCAAAAAATGTTTGATTCTATCAACTGTTTAACTAAGACCAAAATATGTCAAAAGTACAATTAGCAAAACAACATCACAAACACAGATATACTAAGCACTAAGTCAGCTATGCACCCTGAGCTTTAGACATTAATAATTGTATCCTTGAATCCAAAAGATAGAAAACAAGTATATGGCACAGCTATCATCACTTTCACAAGTTGTTGTGTATATGTGCGTGTGTGGGGGCAGGGAGCAGGAAGCCTAGGCTGCCACAAAAGGTTGGTGAGTGTGTGTGAGTAAGAAAGAGAAGCAGACTGACATTCAGATAAAGTAACAAATGACCAGTGAGACAAAATGAGCTTTATGCTTCACAGCTGAACTGTCATGTGTGTGTCTGTATGGGTCCTCCAGGTGAAATTGGTGTGTGAGCATCTGCTAACTCTGTGTCTTGGTATGTCAGACTGGTGTGAGCCATGCATGGTAGAGGTGACAGTTCATCATTGACATACCTGACCGTGAGAACTGGCTCTGCCAAGAGTTGCACTCTCACGTCCATGCCTAAAGTCATATGCACTGCTGCTACTTGAATGTGACTGATGTCTGCTGTATGAGGTCTCCTTATGAGAACACACAGGATCAAGACCCCATGTCTGTCACTTCTGGGTGTGGACACCTCAACCACTGATGGGGCAGTGGAAGTAGTGTGACTATGGGAGTGCGAATGAGCATGGCCACATCGGCTAACATCAGATGATGTGGCTGACCTACACCCACATGGATGCTGCCCCCCAACCAGCAGATGTTCCATCAAAGACACCTCCTGTTCCAATGTGTCATTCATCTGATCCATTGAATCAGCAACATAGTGGAGGCAGACATGCATGTTAGCCTGTGCCACATCTATGACCCTATGCATTTCTCTGGAGGACCTATAGAAACTTGCATGTGCCTCCATGATGGCTCTCTCACTCTCCACTTCTCCATTATCTGAGAACTCACTGGAATTGGGTTGGGAGGGTGGCCTAATGGTTAAGGTGTTTGCCTTACAAACACAAGATGCAGGATTTGAGTCTCACAAGGGATAACTGGCTAGGCTTAAAATGGCTTGCAAGGGCAGTTAGCCTAGTACTAATCTGTGAACCTGTGAATGGGTTAACATAGGCCTACTTGCTGAGTCTGATGGAATTACAGGGAATGCCTGAATATCAACCTCAGTGTCAATTTAAATCTCTGCACCCTCTGACTGTGCCTCTTTTTGGCCACTATAATTATCAGAGGCTGCCGATACTCTGAGATCAAGTGGTAAGAGTCCTACACTTCCACTGTCAGGATCACCTGTGATAATAAACAACAAACACAGGCAAGACATTAATACCTACACTACTATAGTCAAATATATGCTAAGAAACTAACAGTGGTGTCACTACTACAGACAGTACAGCAATACACACAACAGTCCTGACACCCACATCACAAATATGGATAAAATAAATATTTCCTTGAACTGCTCATCAGTACTGACATAAAAATATTTGGCTTAACATGTGCAGATGATGCTATGCTTCCTATGGATGATGGTTCTGGAAGAAGTTAAACAAAAGGTAAGGACACCATCATCACAATTAATAGAAACACAGGTGGTTAAAACTTTTTTCCCTTTTATATGTCCATTAACAGTACTTTTAATAACTATTTAGATGACAAGTCCACCCTAAGCCCATGTGTCATTAACTGCATCAATCTACAACTCTCCCTGCACAGAAACATGTATTGTAAAACAGAACTTAAGTATCGCTGCCAGTATTTTCCTATACAAGTAGTATTTAACAATTAAGATAGATAAGCCTACCCGGAATCTCCTCCTGGGACATACTTGTCCTCCTTGAAACATTTGCAATGACATCAGTAGCATGCTGTTGTGCACTTTCCAATGAGCTGTCTGGATTCTGTTCAGAGGTCACTGCATCTGCTGTCCTCCATGCAGATGAAATCATGTCAGTGGCCCTATGGTGCACCTCATCATATGTCCTGCTGTGACCTACTGCATTCACATCAGCAACTATTTGCTGCCAAATTTGCATTTTGTGTAACATATCCCTACATCCCTTTCTCAAGCAGAAAGGCACTATGATGCCTAAATGCTTCTACAATTATGTTATTTTCAGAGTCACTGAGGGGGGGGGGGGTTGGGGAATATGATGCCTGGGTGCCATATTCCTAGGTGACATAAAACACAAAGAAGTATAATACACAAGTATCACATAAATAAAAGTTCTGTTTTGATATAACACATAAAAGGTAGAATTTCACTATTACCCACAGGAAAAACATAAAACAGTCAAGATATTCAAATATAAAAAGGAATTATGTGGTTGTAACACATTACAATCACACACAAAGCAAGATCGTGTTTGTGCCAAAACAGATATGAAACTTTGCTCCCTCACCCCAAAACAACAAGCAAATGACACATTTTGCTAACAAACCATCAGTGCAATGGTAAAAGTGCTATCAATAAACTGTTCCTGAAACATGTGCACAGATTTAACACAGAATATAACATTTTAAGCTATTGTCAGTGATGTCTACCTGTGGACAATACTCCCCTAAAGGTGTATATGTTCCATCCTAGAAGGCTAATACCCCTCTGTCATTGACAATATAGGATATTTACATTTCACGGAAATATCAATAGAAGAGTATACAGAGAAAAACAGTTGTAACATTAGCACTTGTGATGACAGTTAATATGCCCATGGCTTCAGTACACTTCAAAGAAATGCATACAGATAAAAGTAGCATTTGCTAATGTGTGTGTATATATATATATATATATATATATATATATATATATATATATATATATATATATATAATGGATTCTTCTTACTGACATTTCAGCATATTCAGTATATATGAAAATGCAAGCATACCTTATCAAGCTCAATAGTCTCCTGTGCAGATATATCCTGAAGTAATGTCTTCTTTTATGTTATACACATAAACAGTCTCCTCAACTTCAGGTTCCATAGCTACATGTTTCCATTTTTTATGGTGTAGATCCATGGCTGTGAGCTCGGTGAAGATGCAAGTGAGGTGTGAACTCATTAGAATTGCTGAATTCCAAATATGTGGCTCCATGTAACACATGCAAACATAGTACAGGCACTCCCTCTGTGTTTGTTGCCAATGAATTGCAACTGTGAATTATTACTTGTATGGAGAAGGAAAACACAACAGCAGTTCAGACTCCCCTACCTCCAGTGGGTGTAACAGCCAGATTAGAATTACAAAGTGTAGAAGTAATTGTATCAAAGTTTTAAATGTAAGTAAGCAACACACATCTCATAGTTTCTGTTAAGTAACATCCAACCTCCCCTTCATTTGTTGACAACTGCATATTACTGCCATTTAATATTGTCAAACATTTTAAGGAAAATTATACTGAATGCCTTATAGACTACATGTCTGAGATTACTGGTCAGATAAGACAAGAATGAGCAACAAATACAGTGAGATAAGACAGAACTTATCTTATGATGATGATGATGAAGACAGAACTGCATGATGATGATGATGATGATGAAGACAGAACTGCATTTATGCAAGCAATAGTCATACATTGTCATGTGATCACTCGGTGCTCTGTATCTGAAATTAATACATGTACAAACAACTGTCATATGTTTTGTTTGTACCGTGGATGATGTTGCAGTTGGTTGTATGCATAATGATTACAGTTCTCTGCTTTAAAGCTTTTTGTGTGGCAAAGAGGATCAAGACACTCTTACTATGTTTTGAAGATTCATTGGAGTAAGAGTTAATATCCAGCCCAGAGTAAAAATATTTTGTGTGTACCAATATACATTTGTAGTGTTTATATCTTAGATTTCTTTTCTTCATTTCAACTAATTTTTCTTTTTTTTTTAAATACCAGTGTTTGTGCAGTGCACAGCTTAGGGTAAACAAGGGAAAGAGAGAAACTCAATAAATGTTATGTTTAGCTGTGCTTATTTTGTTTGCGTGATGCTTAGCAGTGCACAAACCTGGGTTAGTAGCCCACACAGTAAAGGTCAAAAAGGATACATTGCTGCAATTTTTGCTTTCCTTCATGCAATGCCACTAAGTGATATTGTGCAGCTGTTAGCAAGCTTCCCCAACACCTGCAGCCATTGAACACCTGCAGACAGGATACAGACAGTCAACAATTTAAAACAGATACATTCTAGTAATTCTTTTAGACACCATGCAAGCACACTAAGCAGTGTTATGTGGCAGGTAACACACAGAACTTAAGAATGAATAGGGAATTAGGCAACTATCATGTGACTATTTCTGTGGCAGCAGGTGTAAGTGTAGGGCTGTAATACAGATGGTCCTGGGTTCTAATACAGGAAGTACAACATACTTTTACTGTTGTGACAGTCCAGTTTATAGTAATGAATAGGAAAATATGCAAGTGGTATTTCAATAGTCCTGTTGCAACAGATGTAAGTGTAGGGCTTGCATACACATGGTCCTGAGTGATAATACAGGAAATTCCAAACATTTTTACTATTGTTCAATTTCACATGATATTAAATCTTACTTATAACACCTTATACATAACTATAAATAATGGAAATGATATGAATCATATGTATGAGGGCTAAGATACCCTTATTGTGTTTTGAAGGTTCAGATGTATGACTAAGGGTATACTGTCTACTATGTATGACTAAGGGTATACTGTCTACTATGTTTCTAAGTATAATTCTGCTCACTGGACTTGGATGGCCTTGACACGTAAATAAGACACATACATGAGTGAATCTATATACAAGGACCTTATCAGGTCACACACACATACATGGTAAACACCTCAAACTGATTTGTGAATGATTCAAACCTATGTCAGAAAAGCAATTCTTCTTCTACGGCAAAGATGGAAAATCACAGCAATGAAGACAATGTGTTGTCCCTTATGCATAGGTCTGAATCCCACACTGTAAAAATCAGTTTTATCATTGAATAAAACCAAATCAAAATGTGTCAGGTCATGAAATTTATGCCCCCAGTGCACATCTGCAAAGTAAAATAACCTAACAGATAGAGCAGCAGACACCTCCAAACTAATTTTAAGTGTTAGATTAAACTTCAAATTTCAAAAAATGCTTTTTTTCCTGCTTGGAATAATGTTTCCTCTGTTTAACATTGCACAAGTGCGACTAGCATCATTTCTCAGGTTTGCAAAATACCAGTAAATGCAATAACAGGAATTGGCTGGAAACCATCATTTGCCATTGCTCTACTTGCTGGACAAGACATGTCTGGAATTAGAGGGCACAGAGGTGGGGTGTTCAGGAGTCCAGGATATTTATTAGACTCTTGGTAAAGTGACACAGCCAAAGGCTTCTGCAGAGGGACTATTCTGTCTCCCAGTACAAGTCTGTGGCTTTGACTAGTCTGTCTCCAGTGTGACTGGCATCCCACACACTGGAGAACAGTGTAGGCACCATTTCAATTACCTAAAAGGGCACAAAAGGGATATGTTCAACCAATGGTTGGATGAGTCCCAAACCTGTGACATCCACAGTTATGTAAGTATGCTAATAAAGGGAATTTAGAATACAAAGAAAGCTAAATATAGGCAAGACTGACATTGCATAATGCTCTTCTGTTGTTTACTTTTCTTTTCGCAGTTAATCCTGAAATTGAGTTGAATTGTTAGGCTCATGCTTATCATTTGGAGATACTAAGAGAAGCAAGTCGCATGTATGCAGCACAAGAGAAATATCATTGCAGCTTTAAAAATTAAAGATAGATTTTTTTTTTTGTTTTCCATACAATAGCAGCAAAGTGAGCATGAATATCCTAACTGTAAAAGCAAGTATGTATGCAAACGTCTGTAGCACAAACCAACTTTTGGAGTCAAGTGTAAGACTATAATCAGAGGTTGTGAGCTCAAATACCATGAGTAACAAATATAAAATACTGCAACTCTTTAATAATATTACATAAATTAAAATCTATACAACTTAAATGCTCTGCTGTTAACTGTAATCTGTATAACTGGACCAAGCTTATGTGCAATATATGCACATTGCAAGGATTACTTTGAACAATTCATAATTATAGTTTGTAGTCGTCAGTTCAGATAAAATAGTTATATAGTTGTAGTAATGCATTGTATGTCACATATGATGGTACTAATTTTATCTCTTTTTTTCCCTCTCACCCCAAACCTTATCTTTTTTTTATTTTCTATTATGTCATCAAAATGCCTCCTTGTCATCCATCTGTAATAAATCACTAAATGCTTCACAGCACAGTGAGGTAGGCCAACCCTAGTGGGTCAGCCTGTCCCCATTCCACTGGCTCCAGCACCAATGCCCAAATCTTGGACCCAAACAGGCAGTACTGCCTCTGCTGCCCCTGTACTAACTGCAACCTCCAGTAGCATTACCCTGGCAGCTGGAGCTGTGGCAAACTCCAGGAGTACTGACAGAGGTGGAGATTTCATCACCCACCAGGAGATGCCAGGGATGGTGCATAGGGACATGCTTTGCACCACTGGTGCAAACCTATGCCAGATGGAGAGTCTGCTTTCTCCCATGGTCTGCAGAAGGAGAATACATCAAGCACTCAAGCAGCCAGCAGAGTAAGGGGACAGTGATGACATTCCTGTGGATGAGGGCTAGAGTCTCACTGCCCCCATGTTTGATTGGCAGGAGCTTCCATTGTCCCCTCCTTCACCCCAATCATGGCATCCCTAATCTTTTATGTACCTCAGCATCCCTGTGTCTTGTCTTGTTTGTCATATTTGTTTGCATTTGCTTCCTCACCTACCCAACTTACCTGACTAGAAATACCAGAGTCCATTACCCAGCATTCCTGCCTTACTTAAGTAAAAAAAAAAATAGGCACTTGTCCCCACCAAAAAATCATCCTATACATAGCTCTCCATTTTGCATGTCTTTTTGACACATTTGACTTTGTGCAATTGGCTATACAACATGATTGCATTGTTGTCACCCCTCTTTGTGGAGGTGACAGTCCAAATTCAACTAATATTCTGCATGTATTTTCATTTTACACTGTTGAAGAAATGGATAGCTATGGCTCTTTCCTACCTCCCTCCTGCACATTTTTTATTGCTTTCCATTTTTTCTTCCCTTTGCTTACCCAAAACTTCACCACTTTCCTACCTACCCCATTTTAACACCTATAATCTGATTAAAAAATAAAATCGCACACAACACACAAAAGTACCAAAAAAAAAAAAAAAAAAAAAAAAAAAAACAGTGGAGCCCTTCATTTCTTGGTCATTATGTTTGCATAGAGTTTGTCATTGCACACTAATGTCAAATGATGGAGAGAAGCTCTTTTGTGGTGTGGTTACTTCTACACAATGCCGCCTAAATGCGCTGCACTACATCATAATACAGTAACACTTGGCGAAGGTACAGTAACATAAAATTTTATTGCATTATCAATACTTATTTAAAAGTATTACATGCATCTGGATTTGAACCCCAAAACAGCTGGGCTCATAAAGGAATGTGTTAATGCATTTACACTTTCTGCCACAGAGTCAACTAAGCAGCAGGTGTGCTTCATACACTCATTACTTACTCTCCTAATTTTAGCAATGAGCCTCATGTTTGCACATGGCTTAACTACATGAAAACAGAGAAAACAGTAAAAATGTGTATCTCGCATGTGCAAACACTTTGTCAGGTATCGGGCAAACCCACTGCTCACCGTTGGGCTATGCAAAGTAAATAATAGCATGTATTAGTTCTGTTTACTGTCCATTTAGTCGTCATGCCATGAAACTACATATGAAATCATAACAAAATGAAAGCCTTATCTAAGAATATGTCTTGTATTTACAATACAACCATGTGTTACCTCCCTACATGTTCTGCAATCCTGTTCTGTCAGTACTTTTTGACAAATATATCAACTTCACTGAATAAATTAATAACAAATGTTGTATGATATACCATGCACATCTTTAGAATGACAATACACATTCAGATTTTCAAATATTTGTAGTAATGTGGACACCTATTTGCATATAGTCTGTAAAGATGTCTCAGACTATACCTGCACATTGGATCACAACCACCACATACTACTCATTACAGCCTCATACATCTTATAACATGCTGAACTTGAAGTATCTTGATAGTTGAACATCCTTACACATCTCTTTCATGTGGGCCTCCCAGCATCTTCTCTGCAACATCCAGTGCAGATGTCATCAACTATAAGTTGCCCTGCAGTGTTGTAAAAGTCAGGCTTGTGCTGTGGAGCTTGCATAAAGTACTGTGTTTTCTAGTCTGTGTACTTAGGTAGGAGTTCTGTTGTCACTTTAGTCAGTGTTTTGTGTGTGTGTGTGTGTGTGTGTGTGTGTGTGTGCGCACGCGTGAGTGCACGTGCACTTGCTTGCCATTAAAGAGAGAATTTACTCCTCTCCCGAAACCGCTGATGTCATCAGCCATAAACTGTTGTCTGATACTCTCTAAGTTACACTTGAGCTGTGGTGCTTGCCTTAAATACAGTATTCTCTAGTCAGTGTACTTAGAAAGCTAGGGGTTCTGATCTCACTGCAGTCAACTGGGGAGTGTGTGTGTTTTGTGCAGTTGCTTGACATTAAAGAGAATATTTTACACCAGCATGTAGGACACGGCTATTAACACTTACTCCTCATTACACACTGCTGATGTCATCAGCTGTAGCTGATTTGCAGATGTGCAGTATTCCCATCAGGGCAGGGTCAGAGACTGGTCTGTAGGCCAGGCACAAGGCACATCATCCTATACAATACAGATTCCAGTGACAGGGCTGTTGGTCTATCCGCATATGTCATGGCATGGTTTGTAGGGCCTGTATTTTCTTGGTGAGTAATCATGGGCCTTTTCTACATGGACATAAGTAATACCCCAGCTGTGTGCAACATACACATGTGAGTTTTTAATGCTGCATCAATGTCTTTTACATATGTTAGATGTCCTTTAAGATCCCATCAAGTCCATGCATGATAAGAACACTATCATCCTGTGAAACTTGACTAGGCCAAGGCATATGACACAAATGCACACTGAGGTAATCATCAGCATTGACAGATGTGACCATATATACCTATATCACCAAGTGGGTAGACCACTGGATCACATTCTTGGCATCTAAACATGTTGAAACGTGTAAAGTGAAGTACATCTCTGGTCTAGTGATCAGGCCTGTACATCAGGGCTATCTGCTAGACCCTTTCTTGTCCATTATTTAAGTACAGTCATCAAGAATGACATATCCATACTGTGTCAAATTGATTGTCTGGAGGAATACAGACTGTGGGCAATCATTGACTCCAACTGTGATATTAGTATAATACAGTTAGTATCAACACACACCAAATATTGCTGCCACAGCCATTACAACACATGAGATGGAACAAAAAAGATAGGGGGATTTGTTACATTGTGAAAACAAACACAAAACCCAAGGATAATCTAGACATCACACACTGTAATCAGACCAATTGGAATATGACCTGAGTCCTGGGGTAGATGGTATGTGGAAAATCCACCAGCATGTGGCCACAGTGGTGAGTACTCCCTTGTATGTAGCACAACTACTGAATATGTGCAGGACATCCACATCAAAGGTCATAATACCTCCATAGTTCACAGCCTTCTTCACACCAATAACTGAGCGCAATTCACCCTTCTTCATCTACTTCTCTACACATCTTCCAGTAATGTGTACCGGAAGTGTAACACCTTTGTCATAGTGAGCTGCCACACATCTTATTGGCCATACCTAGGTATTCTTTTTGTTGCATAAACATTACTGTCTGATGGTGCAGAACACCCATCAAGGTGTTACGCCAGTTGCATGTGTGATACTTTTTGTGGTGATGCACACGGTACATACATACATAGCTGTTTGACAACATTGATGGCAGGCGTTCCATTCATGACAGTGTGGATTGTGGCATATATATGCCATGCACACCAGTCAACTAGCCTAGATTTATCATAATGTCACATACAGGCATAGCAGTGCCCCTCCTAACACCTCCCACAGATATTACAGTGTCAGGATGGTGTGACTGATTACCCTCATAAATTGCTGGCATGTCTAAATAGTTGTACAAGTGTGTTCATCCAGAACCATCAATGATCACTCAATCACATATGTTGTGTCAGAGACATGGGATTACTGAAGGTATTATTCTCAGATTGTCTATCAGTGTGTGTGCTTCTTTCACTATTGACCATGGGTCTGTAACTATGTCCCACTTTCTGTAGACCTCTGCTGACATTACACTCATATTCAGGCACATCAGTTTGCAGAGCTTTACAATATAAACCCAACCCTGATTATATATTACATCCCTAATAGATGTCCTCTCCATTGTTCAAGTCAGGTTCCTTATCTCACAAAGACATCCTCTCCATTGTTATACCACTTTGTATGACGGTCACATAATATACATTTTTACTGTAAAGTCCGTACTGTACCATGACAGTCACATAATATACATTTTACTTTGAAGTCCTTACTGTACCATGTTGATATGTGATTAGTGCTCCTACTACAGCGTCTTCCATTTACATGCCCTCAACTCCTGTACATTACAATGTTTCACCTGTCCTCTTTCCCTTTGTTCATTTATACAATTCATCTGTTTGTCCTTATGCAATGCAAACACTTCTACTGACTATTTATTTTAAATGGCAGCCCATGTACCTTTACAGATCATTTACCAACTCTTGAACAGAATATCTAGAATGGGTTTTCACAATACTCTGCACTATATACACTGTCCTGTACTGTGTTTGGAACATATTGATAAGTTATATAGATAAGATTCCTTTATTGTCATTGCATAAGTACAATTACATTTGTAGTAATCCTATTAAGGTGCATTCACATATAATGAACATGAATAAATAAGAGAATACAATACAATACCAGCCAATATAATATAACACAATACAACGCTGTAAACAACTAAGTTATTGCAGTTGGATATATTGCATATGAAAGGAATAAAGTAAGGTGCACAGTTTTGTAAACATATATCTTACAGTGCAAATGGCTATTATCTGTACACAGTGTTAGTATTTAGCATTGTTCAGTTCGCGTATGGTACTAAGATATAAACTGTTCTTAAGTCTGTTTGTTCAAGATGGAGTGGACCTGAACTATCTGCCAGAAGACAGCAGCTCAAGCAGGTGATGTCTAGGGTAAGGAGGGTCTTTCAAGATGTTGTTTGTCCTGCTGAGACAGCGAGAGCTGAAGAGTTCCTCCAAATAGGGCAGTGATCATCCAATCATTTTCTGGGCAGAGTTAATGACCCTTTAAAGAGCCTTCCTGTCTACCACAGAGTTGTTGACATACCATGTGGAAATGCAGTATGTCAGCACACTTTCAATAAAACAGTGGTAAAAAGACACCTGTAGCTTCTACTGCAATTTATTTTTCCTGAGGATCCTTAGGAAATGGAGTCTCTGCTGTGCCTTCTTGACTGCCTCAGTGGTGTTTATGGATCATGATAGATCTTCTGCCACATGTATACCTGAAAACTTGAAGGCAGGAACCCCTTCTATACAGTCTTCATTGATGTATATTGGGTCATGATCTACGTTTTGTTTATGGCAGAGTTCAGGGCAAGGTTGTTCCCAGTACACTATGCATCCAGTCTTGAAACTTCACCTCTATATGCTGTCTCATCTCCTCCTGAAATAAGTCCAACTACTGTGGTATCATCTGCAAACATAATGACAGTATTAGTAGAATGACAGGGGACAGTCATGAGTGTAAAGAGTATAAAGAATGGGGCTCAGCACACACCAGTGTTTAGCCTGAAATTGGAGGAGAGGTACAGGCCTAGTCTAATCATCTGAGGATGGTTAGTCAAAAGTCTTTAATCCAACTGCAAGTAGGTTCTGAAAGTCCTACGCCAGTGAATTTAGTGACCAGTTTATTTGGTATAACTGTGTTAAAAGCTGAACGCAAGTCTACAACAGGCATCCTGTCATTGGTCCCCTGCTGCTCAAGATGACAAAGTGCAGTCTGTAAGGCAGTGGAGAAGGCAACTTGCATAGACCTATTTGCTCTGTAAGCATACTGGTGTGTATCTGAGATAACTAGGAGACTGTCCTTAATGTGTTGAAAACTAGTTGTTCAAAACACTGCATGATGATTGGAGTAAGTGCCACTGAGTGATAGTTGTTGAGACTACTGATGAGAGCTTTCTTTGGCAGTGGAGTGATCATAGTTGACTTCAAATAAGATGGAATAGTCGACTTGGATAGAAACAGGCTGAAAATATTTATGAAGGCCCACAAAGCTGGTCTGCACATTCTTTTAGCATCCATCCCGTCACTCCATCAGGGCCAGTAGCCTTTCTTGGATTGACCGCTTTGAGCACACATCTTACATCTTGCTCTTCTATTGTGAAGGTGTGGTTGTAGGAGGCTGTTATAGATGATGTGAAATTGCTGTGGCCTATCTGCTGATGTCCAGGCATGACTATCTCAGTTGTTTCCACCTCAAAATAGGCAAAACAGTAATTAAGTTCCACTACCACTAAGGCATCTTCATCAACAGCCATACGGTTACTGGTTTTATGATTGGTGATGCGCTGAATACCTTGTCATAGTTGTCATGGGTCCTTGTTGGTGGA
>NC_056737.1:1461248109-1461335609 GCF_019279795.1 Protopterus annectens
TCAAAACTGGGAGCCTCACCAAAAAAAATCCTCTCCCTATGGGCATGGAGACATGCTTTAAGACCATCAAGAGTACATCATCAATTCAAGATTTAAACATTTACTATGCATTCAGGCCCACCCCCAATAGATAGCAGCAATAAAGGCAGAGGTGTCTCAGTATTCATAAAACTAAATCTCAAATCCAGGCTCATGAGAGAGGATAATGATCTGGAACTACTCCACTTCTAACTTATCATTAACTAAACCCTTTGTTACATCATGACTAACTACAGGACCCTCTCTACCCCCTATCCCTTGGACCATACATCCTCCTTGAATAGCATGGTGTTCCTATACATTAGGCCAATCACCATTCTCCTAGGAGACTTCAACTACCCTTCTGGTAACTGAGAAACCTATACATCACCTAACATGTACAGTGCATTCAGCTATTTCTGGACCGCATAAATACAGTCTCTCTGGATCAGTTACTCTGCACCCCAACTAGGAGTGACAAAATCCTTGACTTGCTCCTCACCAGTATTGAACAGCTCTGTTCCAAGGCAGTTGTAACTTCCTATCTATTCAAATCAGATCAGAAATAAATCACATTCACCATAAGACTGAGGTCAGAAGCATTTTCAAATACTTAGTTTTCAGAGATTATCCAAAGGCTAATCTACTAAAACTAAGTGAAAACCTGGCAAATTCAACTTCCCTCTCCAATCTAATGACACCACTGCATAGACATAATCCCTTACTGCCAGATTCTATGCAGATGTGACTAGCTAGATGCATCTCTTCCCCTCCGAAGTAAATACAATATCAAATTACCAAAAAACAAAACTGTGGTGGAACCCAAAAAAGAAATAAAAACTCATTTCATTCAATAACAAATATAACTCTCAAGATGTCACAAATGGTCTTGCTAAACATAGCAAGAAGATCCTGTCCCTGAAACAACCAAAGCTAGATAGGAGGTATAATAGCCACTCAAGCAAAATGCAACAGTAAAACTTTATTTATCTATGTTAGAAACCTGAGAACCAATGCCTAGCAATGTACAGAGATAATATTTAATGATGTCAAATTCTTAGAACTTGAGGACATAGCAAATCTACCAGTGGATAAATAAAGCAATAACTTCACCTTCATGTCTCTCCTTGAATTCTCAAATCACATACCTCCCTCTAACCCCACCACATAAATTTCCCAACATCAAGTCCTAAAAGCACTTTCTAAGGCTAAGAACACTGATGTATGTGTCCAAATAATATTCCAGGATGCCTACTGGCCAGCATGAAACAGGACCTGTCAAACCTCCTACAGAGGCTATTCAGTATCAGCTTACAAACAGGCTTTATGCCAGACAAATGTAGGATGGCAACAGTAATCCTCTTACACAAAGCTGGGGTGTCCATGGACCTAAGTAATTACAGACTTCTGTAAGACTATGATCAGGGTCATTATGGAAATGATAAATAATTGCCTACAAATTCTTGACCTAATCAGTTTTGCCAAGGGCAGAGCCTACCTGATTAACCTGGTCAACATCTTCCAAAAGCTACTAAAGCAATGGATGAGGGAAAATCATTAAATACCACATATCTGGACCATGCAAAGGTGTTTGATACTTTACTACCCTCAGGTATTGTTGATAAAATGTTAAATCCTATGTAACTCACACAACAGAAAATTCAGTGCTCTATTTCCTCCTAAAGACCTGTTTTACTGGTGTATCTCAGGGTTCATTCCTCGGGCCACTCCCTCTTGGCATTTACTTCTTGGAGGTCAAAGCTAATGTCAATTGTTTATGGCTGACTAGGCTTGAGATGACTGTAAACTTTTTGCCATTAAAACTTCTCCAGATGAGCTAAAGCATGCCAAAATGGTCTTTCCCAAGACAGTAGCTGGTGTCGTAACCATGGATTAAAATTAAATGCCAAAAAATGTAGAGTAGTCTGCTTTGCCAGCATGACATCCCCTATTACTGTCACATTACCAACACCCCTCTGAAATGGATGAAGTAGTTAGGGACCTGGAAACCTATTTGGAGAAACAAACTGTTCTTCATTCGCCATGTATCCACTCCTATAAGAAAGTCCATTTCATTGCTCAGCTTATTATGAAGGGAATGGCATCTAGGCCCTCAGTTGTGATAATTCCACTGTATTTGGCATGGATTAGGCTGATTAATGAGTATAATGCCCAATTTGGTAGGTACCTGCCCATACACTCTACAAAACCTGAATTACCACAAGGCTTTCTCACCAAGAAAATGAAGGGCCTAAAATCATAAAAAAACTACACTAACTGCCTCAAAACCTTGTCCTGTTTCTCAGTATTATATTGGCTGCTCAGGGGTGATCACTACCTACAAACAGAGCTTCAACATACCCTATCCTCTCAGATATACTGCACATCCACAAGCCCAGTGGTGGTGTAAACACCGGCTCAAGATATCTTAATCTCTCCCAGAACATAAATAGAACATGTTGGATGGATAGCGATGTATTACAGAGTAAAATAAATAAATAAATAAAAATAAAAACATAGAGAAACTAGTGGCATTGAAACTTCATTGATGATCTCCATCACAATAATTCCAAAAAAATATGAAACCCAGGTCGTGTTCCAAAGCAACAAGCCTTTATTCATCACAGACAAGTGAGCCTCAGTAACAAAAATCAGAAATATTTTACAATGTTAAACAGATCAGCTTTTATACACTTAGAAGTAGGTGTGGAAAATATATGTATTGTTTAATTTTAAAAATGTTCTCTGATTTTTTTTTTTTTTTTAAGACCACTAGTTTCTCTGTTTATTTTTTCCTCAACACTCGTGGTGAAGAGGTTGGAACTAGACAGATTCTTACGCTTGTTCATTTTTTATATGCATCACAAAGAATACCACTTCTTCAGAATTAGCTTTGCCTCTTCATAAAACAAAGTACTTCCCTTACTCTATTCAAATGAAATCTGGATGAATGGATAGGAAACCAAAAATCCACTCCAGTTTAACACTCTTGTACCTTATGCATAGGGATAACAGGTAAATGTACTTCCAGGCTCTAGGTTATTTGTACTTAAAATACAAGGGCTAAATACTTAATGGGATCATCATCAGTCAGTAGCCCAGTTAGTACCTATGAACCAATGAACCTATAGCAAGGATGTTTGTTAGTACCTATGAACCAATGAACCTCCAGCAAGGATGTTTTCAAGTGCATTAGTATTAACAAATAGCTTTTGGGCTTCTTTGTGTAATTTTGGTGGCCATTTTTCCATTTTGGTGGTCTTCCTTGTAAGAATTTCATTGAATTAGGTGAATGAGCTGCGACTATACTGCTGAAGTCTGTATTCAGTATTACATTTTCTATGAGGCCTACAAGGTGTTGGGGTGGATTTACAGAGTATCTCAGTATAAGCAGATTTGCTATAAGGGCTGAGATATGATAGTCGCATGGTGTGGATGTATGACTAGTAAGCTCTGGCAGCTAAGATAGTTGCAGGATGTGAAAGGCTTTCCTCTGGTTCAAATATGCAGCTGCATTCCTCACCTGTGGCTGTCTTGTAGGCGTAAAAAGGTTATTAGTGACTCTTGTGGGAGGAAAGGCTGGACTCTGCCCTTCTGAGCTGGGAATTTCTGGTTAAAGGCTTATAGTGCCTGCATATTTGAACTGTTTCTTACTGACATTGGTGTGCCTTGTTTGCTGTAGCATAGACTAGATCCAGGCCTGCTGAATCTAGCTTTGTTTGCATAACTTGAGCACTAATCCAGGCCTTCTTAAAAGTATTCAATTGTAATTATTACTGCTTGGTAGTAACCTGATTAAAGTGGAGCTATCCTTCTAAGCCTTTTGGTTTTAGCACTTGGGCTTCAGACCAATTGTTTTACATTAAGGTTTGTAGTCTGCACTGTTGTGGCAGGACAGGTAGCTTACATCCTTCTAAGTTGAGAACTGCTGATGGAGGGTTCAGTGTCTGTTATTCTAAAAGTGTATTAGTTCTGGTTTAAGAACTTGGGCTTCAGGCCAGTTATTTTACATTAAGAAGGTTTGTGGTCTGCACTCTTGTGGGAGGAGAGGCTGGACTCTGCCCTGCTGAGCTGGGAATTTCTGGTTAAAGGCTTATAGTGCCTGCATATTTGAACTGTTTCTTACTGTGAGCCTTGTTTGCTGTAGCATAGACTAGATCCAGGCCTGCTGAATATAGCTTTGTTTGTATAACTTAAGCACTAATCCAGGCCTTCTTTTTTGGAGAAGGTTCCCCTGCACTCCAGTGGCAGGAGTGTGCACTTAGAACTTATCTGAAGACTACAGGAACATGGCTCAGTTTTGAGATTTTTTTTACTGGTTAATTGAGTAATTTGTTTAAAAGCCTTTTCTGATTGCTTGTAGTCATCTAAAGCTGTTTTAAGTGTATTTTTTACTGTTTGTAGTCATTTAAAGCTGTTTTAAGTGTATTTTTTTTACTATTTTTGCCTTATCTTTTCAAAAAAAAATTCTTTGTTTCCCGCTTTTCTAAGCTAGTATAGTCCAGTTTTCAGGCTAGTGCTGAATTCAGGGCTGTGTTACAATTTTCTGAGTTGATCATACCTTACTTGGATAGAGGGAGGTTTCCCTATTCACCTGTGAGAGACGCAGCTTTGAGCAGCCATCTGTCCCTGGAGGAGTGGTTCCAGCCCAGACGTTAGTAGTTTATAGGCCATTTTGGGCTAATTTCTCTTTCATTTCCCTGCTGTAAAAAACACGTTTGCATGGTTTTGCACGTCCGGGCAGCACCAGTTAGCTAGGGCTAAATTTATCCCAGCTCCACCAAGTCTCCACT
This sequence comes from Protopterus annectens, assembly GCF_019279795.1. Lineage (NCBI taxonomy): Eukaryota > Metazoa > Chordata > Ceratodontiformes > Protopteridae > Protopterus > Protopterus annectens. Next base: position 1,461,252,921 of record NC_056737.1, read on the forward strand.
TCAGTTTTTCCCTTGAAAGTAGTCTAACTCTCAACCTAAACACTTAGAAAGCATCCTACAGTCCAGCACTTGCTCAGACCTAATAGCAAGCACTAATATACCCCGACACTTGATTGCCCAGCAGGGCAAGGCTCATTATTCACCCCTCACCAACCAAGTGACTAAGCAGCTCACCCTACTATTCAGGCATGACCAAAGGGCAATTTCAGGTATACTCTCCAGTCCAGCTGGTGAACCTGGGTATCCTGAGGCAATGTTACAACTGCCTCATGTACACAAACAACCCTCTCCTCCTACCACAAAACATTAACATATGCGAGAGATGCAATTATATAGCTAAATTGGAGGCTAAGCTCTCTCCACCCAAGACTGGAACAGGCAGTCATGAGGAGAAGGTTAACACTTGCACACACCTCCAGCCTCACATAGACATACTAAACCAGCACTGGCAAAAAATACACATAAATACACAAAATCATACTCAGAGGCTCTAAATAAAAACCTGCAAAAGCATCACAGATCTCCAAAGCAGGCACCCAAAAAACCTGCACCTCCCGTCACAAACCAGACAACACATAAAACACAAAATTTGTGTGCAACACAATCACAGCCCTTAAGGTGAAATAACATACCTAACACACTAGTAATAGGCGACTCTATAGTCAGGCACACTGATGTCCCACTCACTAGGCTGGACAAGGAGAAGGCTACTGTTAGTTGCCTGTCGGGAGCCAGAATCAGCCACATAACACAAGCACTCAGGTTACCCCAGAACAAGTACAAATATGACTCTGTCATTGTTCATGTTGGTGTGAATGACCTGAGACATACCTCCCTGGAATACATGAAAAGAGACATGGAAGAGCACTCTGATCATGTAGCCCAGGTGGGTATGACCCTGACCCTGAGTAGCATCCTGCCCTCACCAAGAATGATACCACAGTATAAAGAAAAGATAATCAATTTCAACAATTGGCTAAGCTTCTGGTGTCATTCAAAGGGGATCCAGTGTCTGTCAGCCTGGAACAACATGCTCGACAAGCCTCATTGCTTCGCAAGAGGTGGCTTGCACCTGTCACCCCTCGGCTTTTGAATACTGTCCAAGGCTCTTGCTGCCCCCATAGTACCTTTTTTAGGCAGGCTCAAAAGTCAAACCCACCTCCATAAACAGCACAATTAAAAAAATGTGGGTTATGCTACTCAACGCGAGGAGTTTAAATCTCAAAATGCATGCGCTTGAAGCACTCCTCAGTATGGAGAACGTCGACATCTGTGCAGTAACTGAAACCTGGTTCAAGGCTCCACAGAGCACCCCAGCACTACCGGGCTACAACTCATATCACACATTTTGGCCACAGAACATGGACCAAAACACAAAAGGAGGGGGTGTATCCATATTCATCAAGGATACCTACACCTCCAGGTTAGTGGCACAGCATAATACCTCCGTGATCATCCATGTGCAACTAACATCAGGCAAATCTGCAATGCATATCGTGGCCTGCTACAGATCACCCTCCATGACCCAGGACCACCACTCCGCCTTTCTGGAGACACTGGAAAACATGAAGGTCCTACCGAACACCCTGATATTGGGCAATTTCAATTACCCTACTGTTAACTGGGAAAACTACTTAAGTACAAACTCCCAGGTCCAGCTCCCCCTGGAAATTATCAACTCAAATGCCCTGGATCAGTTGGTAAACTCCCCTACCAGAGGTGAAAACATATTGGACCTGGCCATCACCAACATGGGCGACAGGTGTTCCACACCAGAGGTCAGCCCGTCTCTGGTTTGATCAGACCATAAACTAATCACTCTGGATGTCCACACCATACCACCACCTCCAACTAAGGAAACCACAGTGAAAATCTTTTCTATAGCAAACTTCACCTTACTTAAGACAGAGGTGGTAAGCTTCACAGCCCCCACGCTAAAGGATAACAGTGTCCAAGATGCAGCAACCTTTACAAATACACTTTATGAGCACCTACAATGATGCATGGATCATGCCATCCCTAGCAAAACCAAGACTCACTCCCCTAAGAGAAGGAAACCAGTCTGGTGGACCCCTGCCATAAACAGGCTATACAATAAAAGAAGGAATCTAGTTCAGAAAAAAAAGCAAAGCCCAAGAAGGAAAGACATCCCTGATCAGTATCAGTAAGAAACTAAGGTCCATCATAAAATCCTCCAAGGCTAACTTTGAAAGAAAAATAGCCAAGAATTCGAAAGATAACCACAAAGCCTTCTTTAGCTGTGTCAGGAATCTAAGTGGCAACTCGCAGATAGAACTAGTGCAAAATAACACAAAATATACTGAACCCACTGATATTGCCAACATCCTGGCAGATAGATTCAGTGCAAACTTCACCCTCCTCTCACCCCCAAAAGGGCCCACAAAAATACCGGAAAAGTGTAGTGTCTCAGAAATCACAGACACACAGGTGAAAACTGTCCTTTCAAAAGCCAAAAGCACAGCATCATTGGGACCAGATGGTGTCCCAGACTGCATCTTGCATGAACTACAGAATGTACTAACCCCCCAACTAAACACACTGTTCAACCTCAGCCTCTCCACAGGCTATGTGCGCATAGAATGGTGCACAGCAATGGTTATTCCGCTCCACAAAGGAGGGGCCACAACTGACCCTGGTGACTAGCCTGGTCTGCAAGGCTATGGAGCAAATCATCATGGAACTCATTAACAAAGATATTGGGAACCTCCAAACACTTAACCTGACCTGGTTTGGCTTTGTTAAGGGAAGATCATGCCTACTAAACCTGGTTGACTTCTTCAAGACAGTCACCAAGGCCATAGATGAGGGGAAGGTAGTTCACACAGCTTACCTTGACCTCGCCAAGGCTTTTGACACCATTCCCCACTCGGGAATTATAGAAAAACTCACCAGCCTGAACATAAATCCCTTCGTCATGAGATGGGTTGCCAACTGGCTTACAAACAGAACTCACAGGATAAGAATAGCGGGCTCCAGGTCCGACTCTAAACCAGTCACAAGTGGTGTCCCACAAGGCTCGGTCCTGGGACCCCTACTGTTCGGCATATACTTTTCAGAAGTACAGACAAACACAGGAGGACTATGGCTAACCAAGTTCGCTGATGACTGCAAACTGGGAACCATAATTGACTCTCCGGCTAAGACGGACATTCTCCAAAAGGGCCTTACTGAGACGGACACCTGGTGTCAAAGTCATGGTCTCAAGCTAAATGCCAAAAATGCATAGTCATCCCATTTGGGAAAAACAAAACACCCATGAATTACCACATAGGTGGTGGCCCCTTAATACAGAAGAGGTAATAAGAGATCTGGGGACCCAGGTAGATAGTAATCTCTCCTTTGACAATCATATGACCAAAGTAGTTAGGAAATCCTTCTCTGTAGCCCATATAATTATTAAAGGTTTCACATCTAGAAATAAAGAGGTTATAGTGCCCTCTACTCGTCACTCATCAGACCCATCACAGAGTACAATGCCCCATTTGGGATGTACATCACAAGACACATCCAACAGCTGGAAAGACCACAAAAGTACCTCACCAAGAGGATTACTGGTCTCAAACATATGTCCTATGCAGCCCAACTGGAAAAACTCCAGCTGTACTAAGTGGCATATCACTTACTCAGAGGTGATCTCTGCCTGACTTACAAAGCCATGTCCAACTCAGAATTGATGGACATGTTCCACCTAAAGAAATCCAAGTCACTGCGAGCCACTTGTTCTAGTGAGCTAAACCTCACCACAACAATAAATAGAACATGCTGGAAGGATAGATTCCTGTCACAGAGACTCCCCATGCTTTGGAACAAAATTCGTAACTACATTAGGCAGAGTCCCTCACTAACACTCTTCAAGAGAAACCTTGACGAGTGGATGGGTAACAGAAAATACACCCCTGGGATCACTTCATTGGCTCTTCTTGACAGAGGCTCAGTTAATTAATCAATGGGGTGGCGAGCTCACACACTCTGTCTAGGCTTATAAATACCCTCGGGTAGATAGCCTAGTACCTATCTATGAACCTTTGAGTATAACACAGTTCATATACTGCCTCACAACAGCTAAGCCTTGGAAGCTGACATCAGAATGTTCTTTGGCTGACTGTTGCTTCAGGAATGTCTACTAAGCTAATGGTGGAGTCTGGGTAATTAAGTGCACTGTAATATGAAGGTTATGATACAGTACAAGTAGCTTAAATAATTTCTAGATCCTTAGCTGACAATGTTTTAGGTTTGCAAAAAAAATGGAAAAACAACTTGCTGTCTAGCAGATGAATGTTTAGTCCAGTACCTATACTGCCTAGTAATCACAAATGGACAGCTGTAAAGTACTCAGCAGAGGTAAGTGAAAATGGGTAAATTTTAATTTTCTCAGTGCAAAGATGAAAGGACACACACAAGCTATAGAAGTGGGTGCCCCATTCTTTCCCCAGATCTGATATAAGATGGTATAAGAGTTTTAGCATTATCAGTACAATGCGGTGAAATACTACACATGTTGTAGGCATGTGTGCATTGCTATATGGCAGACATGATTCAGGCATAGTATCAGGGTAGTTCAGTAGTTTGAAGACCTCATTTCTTACTGTACAGCATAGATTTGCTTACTTGGGCACAGAGTGCACCATTTAACAACTTAAATAACGTGAGCACTCATGCACACAGCTCCATACTAGATAAAAATCAGGACACTAGCAATTGAAGAGTTTGAACAGTGCCATTCCTCTTCCCTCACAAGTAAAACAGCAATAATTCAAACAAGTAACATATGACGACCAACTAGGCATATAGTTAAATCATTTCTGCTGATGCCCTAGCTTTTCCAGTTTCTATCCTAATCAATCGCCCAGCCTCTAAAAGCTATGTCCTAGCTCTATGGAAAGGTGATACATTCTTCCTCCATAGAGGTGGAAACTCATATAAGCTCTCAAACCTCAGGCCTATAGCTATACTGTCTCCACGCTCATGAAATTCTGGAGAAGAGCATCCAATCTCAGTTTCTCACTGCTTCCTTTCCCTACAGAGCATGGATTCCCTCCTTTTCTTAATGCATGTACAGCTGTCCTTAGGTTTATAAGATTTATTAACCAATATCAAAAATCTCTAAACTTAGTCTCAGGCCTTTTCCTAGATTTATCCATAGATTTTGACATGGCATTCTACTACAAATTGCTTCAAAAGCTAGATTGCTTAAGAAATATATTAAAATCACTACCTTGGTTCTCTAGCTACCACTCAAAGAGGCATCAGTGAGTAAAATGGCAAAATGGAAGCTGTTCTTTCCTTCCAGTTCCAGTGGGCATCTCTCATGGATCACTTTTATGTACCCTAACATTCAATAAGTCAAAGTCAAAGTAAACTTTATTGTCATACAGATCAACACAGAGGAAAAAGTGTGTGTCACTGCACGAAATTTCGATACTTCTCGGGAATTATAGAAAAACTCACCAGCCTGAACATAAATCCCTTCGTCATGAGATGGGTTGCCAACTGGCTTACAAACAGAACTCACAGGATAAGAATAGCGGGCTCCAGGTCCGACTCTAAACCAGTCACAAGTGGTGTCCCACAAGGCTCGGTCCTGGGACCCCTACTGTTCGGCATATACTTCTCAGAAGTACAGACAAACACAGGAGGACTATGGCTAACCAAGTTCGCTGATGACTGCAAACTGGGAACCATAATTGACTCTCCGGCTAAGACGGACATTCTCCAAAAGGGCCTTACTGAGACGGACACCTGGTGTCAAAGTCATGGTCTCAAGCTAAATGCCAAAAAATGCATAGTCATCCCATTTGGGAAAAACAAAACACCCATGAATTACCACATAGGTGGTGGCCCCCTTAATACAGAAGAGGTAATAAGAGATCTGGGGACCCAGGTAGATAGTAATCTCTCCTTTGACAATCATATGACCAAAGTAGTTAGGAAATCCTTCTCTGTAGCCCATATAATTATTAAAGGTTTCACATCTAGAAATAAAGAGGTTATAGTGCCCCTCTACTCGTCACTCATCAGACCCATCACAGAGTACAATGCCCCATTTGGGATGTACATCACAAGACACATCCAACAGCTGGAAAGACCACAAAAGTACCTCACCAAGAGGATTACTGGTCTCAAACATATGTCCTATGCAGCCCAACTGGAAAAACTCCAGCTGTACTAAGTGGCATATCACTTACTCAGAGGTGATCTCTGCCTGACTTACAAAGCCATGTCCAACTCAGAATTGATGGACATGTTCCACCTAAAGAAATCCAAGTCACTGCGAGCCACTTGTTCTAGTGAGCTAAACCTCACCACAACAATAAATAGAACATGCTGGAAGGATAGATTCCTGTCACAGAGACTCCCCATGCTTTGGAACAAAATTCGTAACTACATTAGGCAGAGTCCCTCACTAACACTCTTCAAGAGAAACCTTGACGAGTGGATGGGTAACAGAAAATACACCCCTGGGATCACTTCATTGGCTCTTCTTGACAGAGGCTCAGTTAATTAATCAATGGGGTGGCGAAAGCTCACACACTCTGTCTAGGCTTATAAATACCCTCGGGTAGATAGCCTAGTACCTATCTATGAACCTTTGAGTATAACACAGTTCATATACTGCCTCACAACAGCTAAGCCTTGGAAGCTGACATCAGAATGTTCTTTGGCTGACTGTTGCTTCAGGAATGTCTACTAAGCTAATGGTGGAGTCTGGGTAATTAAGTGCACTGTAATATGAAGGTTATGATACAGTACAAGTAGCTTAAATAATTTCTAGATCCTTAGCTGACAATGTTTTAGGTTTGCAAAAAAAAAAATGGAAAAACAACTTGCTGTCTAGCAGATGAATGTTTAGTCCAGTACCTATACTGCCTAGTAATCACAAATGGACAGCTGTAAAGTACTCAGCAGAGGTAAGTGAAAATGGGTAAATTTTAATTTTCTCAGTGCAAAGATGAAAGGACACACACAAGCTATAGAAGTGGGTGCCCCATTCTTTGGCCAGATCTGATATAAGATGGTATAAGAGTTTTAGCATTATCAGTACAATGCGGTGAAATACTACACATGTTGTAGGCATGTGTGCATTGCTATATGGCAGACATGATTCAGGCATAGTATCAGGGTAGTTCAGTAGTTTGAAGACCTCATTTCTTACTGTACAGCATAGATTTGCTTACTTGGGCACAGAGTGCACCATTTAACAGCTTAAATAACGTGAGCACTCATGCACACAGCTCCATACTAGATAAAAATCAGGACACTAGCAATTGAAGAGTTTGAACAGTGCCATTCCTCTTCCCTCACAAGTAAAACAGCAATAATTCAAACAAGTAACATATGACGACCAACTAGGCATATAGTTAAATCATTTCTGCTGATGCCCTAGCTTTTCCAGTTTCTATCCTAATCAATCGCCCAGCCTCTAAAAGCTATGTCCTAGCTCTATGGAAAAGGTGATACATTCTTCCTCCATAGAGGTGGAAACTCATATAAGCTCTCAAACCTCAGGCCTATAGCTATACTGTCTCCACGCTCATGAAATTCTGGAGAAGAGCATCCAATCTCAGTTTCTCACTGCTTCCTTTCCCTACAGAGCATGGATTCCCTCCTTTTCTTAATGCATGTACAGCTGTCCTTAGGTTTATAAGATTTATTAACCAATATCAAAAATCTCTAAACTTAGTCTCAGGCCTTTTCCTAGATTTATCCATAGATTTTGACATGGCATTCTACTACAAATTGCTTCAAAAGCTAGATTGCTTAAGAAATATATTAAAAATCACTACCTTGGTTCTCTAGCTACCACTCAAAGAGGCATCAGTGAGTAAAATGGCAAAATGGAAGCTGTTCTTTCCTTCCAGTTCCAGTGGGCATCTCTCATGGATCACTTTTATGTACCCTAACATTCAATAAGTCAAAGTCAAAGTAAACTTTATTGTCATACAGATCAACACAGAGGAAAAAGTGTGTGTCACTGCACGAAATTTCGATACTCGGGCTCGTACCATAAGAATTATAGTTTACAGAAGGAAGATTAATAATAATTTAAAAATACTGAAATAGAAATCAAAATAAGATACTAAAAATAAACACAATAAAGTATAAAGTGTAAAGTGAGCTATGTAGATAACAATGACATATTGCACATAAATAATGTTTGTTTACCCATTTAGTGGGTTAGGCTATGGGTTTGTTGTTCAGCAGTCTGATAGCATGTGGGAAGAAGCTGTTATGGAATCTGGATGTCCTGCATCTAATGCTTTTGTAGCACTTCCTTGTTGGCAGGAGTTTGAACAATATATTCATTAATGATCTCCACTTATTTTCTAAACCAGCCACTATCATATAGTACACACAGGCGACTCAATAATTATCTGTTCAGTATACATTAATTTACTCAACGAAACGATCTCCGAACATTAGATTTTCCAAACCAGAGTGTTGATTTTCAAAGCGGCGAACAGTTGGAATGTCGTACAAAACACAGAATGTGACATTTCCAACCGCTCTACCACCTAAAAAAGTGCTACCATGGGTCAAAAGGGGGGGGGGGGGTATTGTGAGTTTTAATGAGAACCTGCTGCACTGCTTTCACACATTTTCCAGTCAGCCATCCACCGGCTGGTGAAATGAATGTACACCCATCTGTTCTGCTAACTCACTCAGGAGTCTTTCTATACCGTAGAAGCCTGGCTTTCTGACACACAGCTGCTTCTTAACACTAAAATAAAACAAAGCTAATCATACACAAAGCATTCAAATGACTACAAAATAAATTTCAAAATCACTTCCTATAACAGCACCTCATACATCTAGTAAGTCAAACTAAGCTTCTAGGGGTCACTACTGACAATGTAAAATGTGATAATTATGTAAAACAAGTTGTTAAAAAACATCTACCAAAAGCTAGGAGCAGTCTACATAGTCAAATAATACCCAACTGATAATTACAAAAAATGTATTGCTTAATCGCTTCTCATTCCTATATTAATTTATACTGCTCTCATCTTGATTAACCTACAGTTCATTGAAGTATCTTGGGACAGTGCTATAATAAGGTAGTAACATTTGCCGCCAATCATCATTATAGGATACATCACTGTCTGGCCTTAAGAAATCTTCAGTGGTTAGAGCTAAGGCACTACCTTAAACACTCCTGACTAGTCACTCCACACAAAACACATTTATTATCCAGACAGATGTCCTGGTTTGAAAATATTCTCAAATTTTATAACCCAAGAAGACACCTGAGATCTACTGACAAAATGACATTAATTTTTCCAAAAACTAACATCTCAGCTGGTGACTCTTTGCACATCTCTTTCCTGGTTAAAGTTTAGAACTCCCTTCCTCTCACTCTGTGAGTCACATCAAAGACCAACTCATTAAAAGCACAAACAAGAGAATACCTAAAAGATACCTGTCTCTGTACATGTGCAACTCCTGGAAAGTAAATCTCCTGGATCTTACCATCTCCTCTTTGTTCTAAGCACTATATCCTCCACTATTGGTCCAAAATCTCCTCCTTACTGAAATGGCAACGTAATATCGAGTGCTGACAGACTAAAAAAGGTCTAACAATTAGGAGAAGAGTGAATCGCAAAGATTGCTCTACTCCTTTAAACTTCTATTTTTATGGAGGGGTGAGGGGGCAAGCAACTACAGCCCCCATCTTATATATATATATATATATATATATATATATATATATACACACACATATATATATACACACACATATATATATATATATATATATATATATATATATATATACACATATATATATATATATATATATATATATATATATATATATATATATATATATATATATATGTATACACACACATATGGAAAAAAAGAATAAGACTAAGAAGAATTAAACTTATACCACTGAAAACTTCCAAACTACTAAAAACAAAAACAAAAAAACAATGAATAGAAGCTGAGCCAGAACTATTTGCTGAGTGCTTTTGTTCGCTTTATTGATAACAATCGAACTTCAGTAGAGCAAAATGTGATGTTTTTGCAGTACTGTGTGAGCTTTAAATACTGTAACTGGTATAAAAAATGCTTCACTATGATTGGTAGATAGACTATGCTAATGCAGTAGTATTTGGACTAATGAGAGACTGCTGTGAAACAAAAGGTTTTATCCGCTAACATCCTGCCCCTAGGGGGCATGCTGTAACTTTTAATTGTACTACTTTAATGCACATTTAATGTTGAGATTCTCATTGAGCCCTGGTGGGGCATCTGCTTCAAAGAGGAGTTGCCCTCTTAATTCCTTCAGCTCCAGTAGTGTGTTACAATCTCCAAAAAACTGCTGGACCTGTTCTAACACTAGAAATTTAAAATGGGTGAAGCCATTGCAGCTCGTGGCATGTCTGCTTAATGCATCGTAACTGTCATTATTCCTGATGGCTGCAAGGTGTTCCGTCACCCTGTCTGAGAGCTTTCTAATAGATTTTCCAATGTAGAAGGAAAAACATTTGTCGCAGTAGGCTATGTAGAGTAGAAGAGTTGAGTGGCAGTCGTGTTGGACTTTGAACTGCACCATGATGTTGCAGTGTTGAAAAGTGTAGGATGTGCCTGAGTGTATGAAAGGGCAGACTACACAATGCTTGCAAGAGCCCATACCCTTGGGGTTTGGCGGAATAGCAGACTTATGGGAGTCTGCGCCATTCCTGATTATGGGGGTCTCTTTCCTTTCGAAGGTTTGTTTGAGTGTTCTGGTCATCTTGTATGAGAAGACTCTTATGATGTTCCATTTTCTGCCAATGGGTTGCATATCTCGGCTGATGGGGATGGGGAAACTACAGTTTCTGTTCTTGGGTTCAGTAGTTCTGGTGGTCGCTTGGCGGGGGTGAAGCCATGAGTAAGGATTGGTGGGTGTCTGTCTGATCTGTGGGAGGCCACTTCTTGAAAGACATCCGCTACTAGCTGTTTGAAGTAATGTCAGCAGATGAACATTTTTTAAAGGAATTGGCTTTCCGTGAGGAAGGTATCATCATCAGAGATTATCCTGGAGTGGCGGATGTTAGACAGGGGTCCAGGGAAGTAAATAGTGTGGGAAGAAATAGCCAGGGAATTGTTATGGCTAGGCTTGTATAGGCCCTAGGGCTGATAGCCTAGTACCAACCTATGAACCTATGTACTGCCCTTTGAGCACATTCTTCTTCATAAAGAAGGGGTGATGACTTTTGAAATCCAGGAAGTTATTCCTGTAAGTATACTTCCGGTACACATTGGAGGTAAGGCTGCCAGTGCTGGGGTCAGTGGTTAACTGAGTATCAAGGAAGGAGATGTGCGTCCCTTGTCCTGAGACTACAAAGTCTAGGTATGGGATGCTGTTTGTGAGTGCCGTGAGGAAGGTGTTCAGCTCGGTATTGTCACCCTCCCACACGAAAAAAATATCGTCAATAAAACGATGATATAAGTGGGCTTTGTGGAATCCTTGTATATGGGTTAAAGTCTCCTTCTTCCATGTGCTGAGGACTAGGTTGGCAAATGAGGGGGCCATTTTGGACCCCATCACCACCCCCTTGGTCTGTAGGTAGATGGCTCCATTGAAGCAGAAAAAGTTGTTTTTTAGGACCACTGTGGTTAAAGCTATAAGCATTTCAGTTTTAAAAACATTGAATTTAGCATGCTTGTTGAGAAACAGTTCTAAGGCTTCCAAACCTTCCCTTTGGGCCTGTTGGAGTACAATGCTACTACGTCTAGTGTCACTAACATGCATGTTGAGAAATCAATATTACTCTCATGCAAAATGTTTAAAAAGTCCCAGTAGTCCCGGCATCTGAACTAGCAGGTTGAAAATGAAGTCCAGGTATTCCAAGATCGTCTCTGTCTTGGTTTTATGGTTAGAGATGATGAGCCTGAATGGGGGGTCGGCGGTGTCCTTGTGTACTTTAGAGATGCCGAATGCTCTTCCTTGGCTGGGGTTATGCACTGACAGAAAAACAAATTCCTCTAGAATATTATGCTGCTTGCATTCCAGGGTTTTGAGCAGCTTATCAATGGTAGTGAAGCTTTTGTTCACTTCATTCAAGGTCACAGCCTTGTAAAAGTCCTGGTTGAGAGGCAAATTGTTAAGTTTTTGTACATAGGTTTCCCACTCCATAAGTACAAGGCCTGTTCCCTTATCTGCTTTCATGATAAGCAGATTGTGACCCTGGCTTAAGTCCCCTATGGCATCCAGTTCCGCTGGTGAGAGGTTGTACCATTTGTGGGAGTTGGGCTCGTTAAGAAGCCCTCTGAGATTGAGCTCACACACTTTTTGGAAGGCTGAAAGTGTCTTGTTGAGGGCTGGGTTGAATACACTCTTTTTTCTGGGGGCTGCAAGTGTATCAGGGTCGTTGGAGGATTCTGAGTCTGTGTCCTTAGTGTTACTCAGAAGCACTTTCAGATTCAGTTTTCTGAGATAAAGCCTTAGATCCAGCAGAACGCCGGTGATCCATGCTCTTTGTGATGGTAAAAAGGAGAAGCCCTTGTTTAATAAACTAACGTGGGCCTCTGAGATATTTTGGTCAGTTCAATTGAAAAGGGTGTTGGAGAGTTGTAACTCCCACTCCCCTAGTACCTCCTCGTGGAGCTCCTGGTGTTCAAGGGTCTGCCGATGTGTGTCCAGTGGCTCGACCCTCTCCCTCTGCCTGTGGTTCTCTGTCTTCCCCGCCTTCTCCTGTTGTTCCAGTAAGTTGCCCCCATGCTGAGGGCTGGACTGCCTGGTCCTTGTTGCAATAAAAAAGGTTGTTGGGGTTGCTCTCTGTTGAGCTCGGTAGCCCCATTGGCTGGGGTTTCTGCCATGGGGGCAGGTGCAGGAGGAGGGGGGCTGGTGATAAGCTCTGCTTGTTGCAAGGGAGCAGCTGTAATTCACAGAGGAGGAGGGGGTCCTGTGGATGCGGTGGTGGTCATTGAGAGTTGCCTCATGAAGCCACTGGTTGTTCCCTGATGCCTTTCATCAGGGAGTCTGCATGCGTGGTTGTCCTGGTATTTTTGTAGATCACGGTTGACCTTTTTCTGTTTCCTGAAGATGAGGATGGCTACGTGCCTAGTGATTTTGAGAGTAATGTTATCAAAAAGGTGCTTGTAGTTTCCAAAGTCAGGTTGCATTAGGATTTGTTCCTGCAGTTTGAGGATGTCCTACTTCATTAATTCCAGCCATTCCTGGTTGTAAGTGATGAGCAGGTTGAGTGAGGAAAGGCCTGCTTCATTGTATAGCTTGACCAGGTCAAAGAAAATGCCTGTGTCTTTCATGATCCCATTTGAGACTCTGTAAAATCGGAGTCCTTGTGGCACGATCCTGTGGTGGATGCAAGATCTTAAAAAGTAGATGTCGTACTCAATGCTTTTATAGGTGATCAATTTCCTTTCCAGGTTGTAGATGAGGTTTCTGCAGGTAGTGTTGATCTGCTGTGAGTCGGTTCTGATCGTTGCCTGTGGTGCATCCCTTGATCCATTTGTGTCAAGGAACGGGTTCCTTTCCCTGAGACCTTCTAGGAAGTGTATAATGGACCCCGTGGCTGGGTTATGTGGTGGGGGTTCTATCTGGTTGCCTCTCGGAGTGGTTGCAGAAGATCTCTGTTCACTCAGTTGGTCACTGATGTTGGGCGGCGTGGTTGGAGGCAAGAGGCTGGAGTTGGATACTGGTGAGAGGCTTAAGGGGAAGCCTCTGTTTTCAGGCTGCAACATTATGCATCTGTTGAGGATGTGTTACGCCCTGCTTAGGGTGGCATGGTACTCCTGGAGCAGTGTCTTGTAGTCCTGGCTGGATGCCTGTGAGCTGTTAAATAAAGATTGGCTACTGGAGCCTGGATCCATACTTAGTGTGCTATCCATTAGTGCATTCAGAGGAAGATAATTAGGAAAAACAAAACCGAATAAGACTAGGAAGAAATAAGCTTATACTACTGAAAACTTCTGAACCATTAAAAATAAAAATAAAAATAAAAAAAAACAATGAATAGATGCTGAGCCAGAACTGTTATTTGGTGAGCACTTTTGTTCACTTTAGTGATAACAATAGAACTGCATCAGGGCAAAATGTGATGTTTTTGCAGTACTGTGCAAGCTTTAAATAGTGTAACCGGTATAAAAAATGCTTCACTTTGATTGGTAGATAGACTACGCTAATGCAGTAGTATTTGGACTAATGAGAGACTGCTGTGAAACAAAAGGTTTTATCTGCTAACATCCTGACCCAAGGGGGCTTGCTGTAACTTTTTAATTGTACCACTTTAATGCACATTTAATGTTGAGATTCTCATTGAGTCCTGGTGGGGTATCTGCTTCAAGGAGGAGTTGCCATTTTAATTCCTTCAGCTCCAGTAGTGTGTTGCAATCTCCAAAAACTGCTGGACCTGTTCTATCACTAGAAATTTAAAACGGGTGAAGCCGTTGCAGCTCGTGGCATGTCTGCTTAATGCATTGTAACTATCATTATGGCTGATGGCTGCAAGATGTTCCTTCACCCTGTCTGAGAGCTTCCTAATCATTTTTCCAAAGTAGAAGGAAAAACATTTGTCGCAGTAGGCTGCGTATACTAGAAAAGTGAGTGGCAGTCATGTTGGGCTTTGAACTGCACCGTGATGTTGCAGTGTTGAAAAGTGTAGGATGTGCCTGAGTGTATGAAAGGGCAGACTACACAATGCTTGCAAGGGCCCATACCCTTGGGGTTTGGCTGGTTAGCAGGCTCATGGGGGTCTGCACAATTCCTGAGTATTGGCGTCTCTTTCCTTTCAAAGGTTTGTTTGAGCATTCTGGTCTTCTTGTATGAGAAGACAGGCCTGTTACTCACTATCTGGTGGGTGATGTGGTCCACTCTTATGATGTTCCAGTTTCTGCCAATGATATCCCTAATGGGTTGCATATCTCGGCTAATGGGGATGGGGAAACTACAGTTTCTGTTCTTGGGTTCAGTAGTTCTGGTGGTCGCCGGGGATGAAGCCATGAGTAAGTATGGGTGGGTGTCTGTCTGATCTGTGGGAGGCCACTTCTTGAAAGACATCCGCTACTAGCTGTTTGGGGTAATGTCGGCAGATGAACATTTTTGAAAGGAATTGCTTTCCTTGAGGAAGATATCATCATCAGAGATGATCCTGGAGAGGCGGATGTACTGCCCTTTGAGCACATTCTTCTTCATAAAGAAGGGGTGCTGAATTTTGAAATCCAGGAAGTTGTTCCTGTAAGTATTCTTCCGGTACACATTGGAGGAAAAGCTGCCAGTGCTGGGGTCAATGGTCAACTGAGTATCAAGGAAGGAGATGTGAGTCCCTCATCCTGAGACTGCAAAGTCTAGGTACGGGATGCTGTTTGTGAGTGCGTGAGGAAGGTGTCCAGCTCGGTGTTGTCGCCCTCCCACACAAAAAAATATTGTCAATAAAACGATGATATAAGTGGGCTTTGTGGAAGCCTTGTATATGGGTCAAAGTCTCCTTCTCCAATGTGCTGAGGACTAAGTTGACGAAAGAGGGGGCCATTTTGGACCCCATCACCACCCTTTTCGTCTGTAGATAGATGGCTCCATTGAAGCAGACAAAGTTGTTTTTTAGGACCACTGTGGTTAAAGCTATAAGCATTTCAGTTTTAAAAGCATTGAATTTAGCATGCTTGTTGAGAAACAGTTCTATGGCTTCCAAACCTTCCCTGTGGGGGATGTTGGAGTACAATGCTACAGAGAGAGCATGTATAGAACCTCCCACATCTGAAAATGGCGGAATGGCAAAATAAACTTTCCAAGTGGCTTGCACTAACAGAAGAATGGATTCCAGTGTTAATTCTGATTCAGTAGCTTTTTTGGAGCAAAGGGAAGCTACACAAACTTTGATCCTTCCATTTGTGTTAAAGAAGGCGCTGCCAATAAGGGACAGGTCGAGAAGCAGGAATCGAAGAGGGAGAACGCGATTACAGCAGAGAGAACGAGAGACTCCTGCATATATGAACACCAGGAGCAAGAACCAACAAAAAACTTGGTAATTAATATATCTAGCTTTTCTTTAACTGATGCACAAGCCTCGTTGTTAAACAGAGGCCTGAACTTCATTCCAGCACAGAAAACAGTATTAACTGATTTATTAAAAGAGCTGAAGTTATTTTCTCGTAACCTAACACTTAAAACCATGTTTAAAATAAATGTATTTGATAATATGTTTAAACAACCAAGTGCCTTTGTACCCAAGATACATCCCACAGTTGAAACTTTTACTAATGTGTGTGAGCATGAAATTAGAGAGATGCATGCTAAAAATCTTCCACCTAGATTTTATAACTTGAATAAATTAGAAACTGAAGCACTGTCAGAATTAAAGGATTCTCACAACATTGAAATTAGGCCCGCTGATAAGGAGGGCAGTGTAGTAGTAATGGATAAGGTTTTTTTATTATAAGAAAATGATGGAACTTTTGAATGATACTGATACTTATGTTGAACAAAATGAGAGACAAGTACAGGGTATAATTGACAGGATATCTGTATATATTTTTGACTTATTGATTACTAATTATGTATCAGAGGAATTATTTGACTACTTTCAGATAGAACATCCAACCATACCCATTATTTATGGTCTACCTAAAATTCACAAAGACATCACACAGTCCCCTATGAGACCTATTGTATCCAGTAGAGGATGGGCCACAGAAGCCATCTCAATTTATGTTGAACAAAATTTACAAATAGTCCTAAAATAATGTGAGACTACACTAAGGGATACAAAGGCATTTCTGCAACTGTTATATAATAAGACCAGGAACATTAAAAGAAATTATATGTTTGCGACAATGGATGTCACTTCATTGTTCAAAGTGATACCGAACAAATAGGGTATTGAGAAAATACATGATATTCTGACCTTGAAACAAGTTTTTCAAAGCACTAAGATTCATTTGATATGTGAGTTGCTTGATATTGTCCTAGAAAATAATGTCTTTATATTCAATGACAAGTTTTATCTACAGAAAGTTGGCATAGCAATGGGCACGGCTTATGCTAACAGCTACGCCAACTTAGCATTGGCTGCATGGAAAAAAGACCATGTATTAAGTGCTAGCAATAAATATGCTGGCAAAATTGTATGGTATATACGTTTTGTAGATGACGTCTTCCTGTTATGGGATGGTACTAGTGAAGAGTTGTAATTGATGGTGGAGTACTTACATAGCACCACTGAATTTTTAAGATTCACTAGTCAACATTCTAGGGACTCTATTGAGTTCCTAGATGTTTTGGTTAAGAAGACAGCGTTAGATGAACTAACAACAGGGATGTATAGAAAATTTACATGGAGAAATAATATCTTACATAAGACTAGTATGCATCCAACATTTGTACATAAAAATGTAGTGAAAGGACAATATATGAGAATAAACATAATACAGATAAAGGCTTTGTGAAGACAATGACTATACTGGAGAAAGACTTCTCAAACAGAGGTTATAGTCAGAAAGACATAAATGAAAGCTCTAAATATATAATTGAAAATAGGGATGGGAGATGTAAACCGCTCTTCTCAAATACTATAGAAGATGTTAAAAGCAAGGAAGGTCATGATTTTAAAGTTAGATTCCCTATAACTTATTCAAGTGACATCAGAAGGTTCTGTAATATTTTTGAGAAGAATTGGAATATTGTATTGTCGGATCCTGACTTGAGAGAATTGTTAGAAGATAGACCCAGCTTTTCTTTTAGAAATAAGAGGTCCTTAAAAAGGCAACTCTGTTATAAATTTAGAAACAATGAAAGAATGATACAATCTGATGGGTAGGGGACATTTCCTTGCAGAAATTGTACAGCATGTGACTATTTATATAATAAATCTACATATAAACATCCTATGCTAGGATTTATAATTGATATAGAATTTTATGCTGACTGCAGAAGACAAAATTTGGTTTATTTCATCTTCTGCACTGTCTGTCATGCCTTTTATATAGGCAAAACCAATAGGTGTCTAAAGGAGCGTATCCTTGAACACCTTAGAGATATAAGAAATAAAAAAGACACAAGTGCTTTAGCAAAACATGTGGAAGAAGAAGACAGGAAGCATATTTTTAATTTCATGGTTTTAGAAATAATAAATAAAAGTAAGAGGGGAGGTGATATAAGGAATAAGGTAGAGGAAGCAGAACAAAGATGGATTTTATTACTTCAGGCAGATAGGTCTCCTGGATTGAACAATGCTGTTTCCTTGAAGCCTTTCTTTAAAATCCAGACCACTAAAACATTAAGTAATATGGATTATTACATAAAATGTGTCTGTTATATGCATACTTTATTTTATCTTATGTAGAATATAAGGCAAATTGATATACTGATGTATGCAATTTTAATTAGTCTATGTCATAGTTCTATATGTGTTTTCATTGGTTGAACCATATTTTAAATACTAATGTTTTAACAGTTTTTATAAGTCTGAAGAAGCGATCAGCTGACTTAGATCGCAAAAGCGCTTACTCTTGTTTAATAAAGGGCAATTGGTGTGAAACTGCAAGTGAACTGTTTCCTACCTTGACTACTATATCTCAGTTACAATTTTTGGCTTTATAAAGGGCATTACTGTGAAGCTGCAAGTGATTTATTTCCTGCCGTGGATTATTCCATTTTTATCTTCAGCTGTGGTCTAACCATTGGTCTTTTCATTTTTTTCGCTTGAGGTGTATACCAGGCATTTATCCAGCTTTTGTTTTCTTTCATTTGTACAATGCTACTATGTCTAGCATTACTAACATGCATTTTGAGAAATCAATATTACTCTCATGCAAAATGATTAAAAAGTCCCAGTAGTCCTTATGTAAAAATCCAGCACCTGAACTAGCGGGTTGAAAATGAAGTCCAGGTATTCTGATATTGTCTCTGTCTTGGTTTTATGGTTAGAGACGATGATCCTGAATGGGAGGTTGGCGTTGTCCTTTGGCCCAGTAGTCCTTAAGATATCCTTTCAAAAATGTTCATCCGCCGACATTACCCCAAACAGCTAGTAGCGGATGTCTTTCAGGAAGTGGCCTCCCACAGATCAAACAGACACCCACCCATCCTTACTCATGGCTTCACCCCCCGGGCAACCACCAGAACTACTGAACCCAAGAACAGAAACTGTAGTTTCCCCATCCCCATCAGCTGAGATATGCAACCCGTTAGGGATATCATTGGCAGAAACTGGAACATCATAAGAGCGGACCACAACACCCGCCAGATAGTGGATAACAGGCCTGTCTTCTCATACAAGAAGACCAAAACGCTCAAACAAACCTTTGAAAGGAAAGAGACCCCCATACTCAGTAATGGTGTAGACTCCCATAAGCCTGATAACCCACCAAATCCCAAGGGTATGGGCCCTTGCAAGCATTGTGTAGTCTGCCCTTTCATACACTCAGGCACATCCTACACTTTTCAACACTGCAATATCAAGGTGCAGTTCAAAGCCCAACACAACTGCCACTCAACTTTACTAGTATACGCAGCCTACTGCGACAAATGTTTTTCCTTCTACATTGGAAAAATGATTAGAAAGCTCTCAGACATGGTGAAGGAACACCTTGCAGCCATCAGGCATAATGACAGTTACAATGCATTAAGCAAACACGCGATGAGTTGCAACGGCTTCACCCGTTTTAAATTTCTAGTGTTAGAACAGGTCCAGCAGTTTTTTGGAGATTGCAACACATTACTCGAACTGAAAGAATTAAGATGGCAACTCCTCCTTGAAGCAGATACCCCACCAGGGCTCAATGAGAATCTCAACATTAAATGTGCATTAAAGTGGTACAATTAAAAAGTTACAGCACACCCCCTAGGGGCAGGATGTTAGCAGATAAAACCTTTTGTTTCACAGCAGTCTCTCATTAGTCCAAATACTACTGCATTAGCGTAGTTTATCTACCAATCATAGTGAAGCATTTTTTATACTAGTTACACTATTTAAATCTCACACAGTACTACAAAAACATCACATTTTGCTCTGATGAAGTTTGATTGTTATTAATAAAGTGAACAAAAGCGCTCAGCAAATAACAGTTCTGGCTCAGCATCAATTCACTGTTTTTTTGTTTTTGTTTTTAATAGTTCTGAATTTTTCAGTAATATTATTTATATATATATATATATATATATATATATATATATATATATATATATATGGTTTACCATCACAATGCCGACGTGCAGTTGCATGGCTATGAAGTATTCGAACAACAGATGTTCGAATACTTCATATTTCGGCAGGTGATGTGAGCGAACATTACCATTGCGAATGGACTGTGCATTCGCAATTCTAACGTTCGCTCATGTTAGGGGATCGCGGTACAGTGCGGTTAGGGAAATACATCCCTTTCCTCACTGTAGTGCAATCTCGGAGTTGGAATATTAAGGAAGAGGGGTGTGGGGGGTGCAGCCCCCCACAGGGGGGTGCAGGGGGGCTTGCCCCCCTGCATAACTGTGAGTTTAGGCTAGGTAGGTAGGTAGTTATGGGACGGGTGGGAGTGGTGTGTATTGCCGTAAATGTCGCGAGCGAAATTTTCGACAATACACAGCTGTTTTCGACTTTAGGTTAATTCGGAAATGTTCATTTCCGATGTATAAATTCGAAAATGCAAACACAATTTATTCTGATTTTCGAATTTATGATAGTAAACCTATATATATATATATATATATATATATATATATATATATATATATATATATATATATATGTATATATATATGTGTGTGTGTATACCAACTCTAGTTACCCATACCTCAGAGAAAAGGGAATATTCAGAGAAATGGCCATTTCAGACTTAACTTAATATATTTAAGTCCATTTTTCAGCCATTAAGTCACCATCTTTCAGGACTCACTTAAGTGGGTCCCAACATTTCAAATGATTACTGCTCTCCTTCCATTTATCTATCCTATAATATTTTCTCTCTCACCTCTTATTACTAATCGTCTTTTTCCTTCTTTTCTCTCTCTTTCTGCCAAGTTCATTTAGGTTCATAGGAGTGTACTAGGCTAATGGCCCTGGAGCCTTTACAAGCCTAGGCCATAGGATTACCCTGGCTTTGTGCCACCAGACCTTAGTTCCCAGTGCCTTTGTCAGGTTGAGCCCTGGAGTGATCCCCGGGGTAAATTTTCTATTTCTCATCTACTTATCAAGATTTCTCTTGAAGATGCCAGTGAGGTGCTCTGCTTAACATGTATGGGAAGTCTATTCCATAACATGGGCAGTCTCTGGGTTATGAACCTGTCCCTCCAGCATGTTCTATTGGTTGTGGTAATGAGGTTGAGGTCTCTGGAGCATGTGGTACAGAGGGATTGGGATTTCTTTAGATGTAACATTTCTAACGGAGCTGGATCAGACATTACTCATATTATTTATATTTCCACATATATTTCGTAGGTGTTTACATCGTGTTAGTATTAATAAATGATACTATGTTTAAATTTTGTAACTTTGTTGATTATTTCAGTACCTCTGTTTATAGTGTTCTTTATGCAATGGTGCAGTTTGTCTGGAGTTTTTATCCCTGGTTCCCACTGAAAAGATTTAATTTTCTGCACCCAGACTATCCTAATAAACAAATGCAGTGAATAAAATAAATAAATAAATCATGATCACACACTGACTGAATGCAAGGTTAGGCATTTAGAGTGTCAGTGTGTCTTACCTTGAACCCATTCAATCACGTCCACAGGACCTAGTACCCAGTCCTTAAAAATAAAACTAATTACCTTGCTGTTTACTAACATTTAAATTAGCTATATTTTTTGAAGTTGCACAGAGAATGTGAAAATCTCTGGGCCAGATTCCAAAAGAGTGGCTCTCAGTGGAAGTCTGCCCTGATTCAGAAAGACTTGTTCTCAGTGTAAGTGACTTACTTCAGTGTAAGGCCTATCTATAAAAAGGTTTTTACCATGGGCCAGATTGCAAAAGACCTAATCTCAGTCTACTCTTAAGTATAAGTGGTCACTTAGAGACCAAGTATTTTGGAGTTATTCCCTTTGTTCTCAGTTAAAAAAAAAGAAAAAACATCTTACTGTATTGTTCATTAAGACATGCAGGCAGCATGACCAAATGGGCTTTACCTTGTTAGAGTTTGATACTGTAAACTAGATTCAAGTGCATATGTTCTGTTGATTTCTGCTACTTATGCTAAATGTAATAAATAATATTAGCTTGACTAGCATCATGTGCAAGGCTGAAAATTCATACAGTTTAAGAATACTGGTTTGCTGCATACCTGTACTGTATTCTCTTCTCTTAGTCTGAGTGTTTTTAGAATATAAGGAACAGTAAAATGGCCGACAGCCATGACACTTCCGCTAAGCCTGCCAAAACGTGTCAGTCTCCTCAATGACCTGTTTCACACTGCTAACAGTGATTCAGGAATGTTGACAGTCAATGAATTATGACTGTTTACTGTGCTCAGTCCAGGGATGAATGACTTGCTCTTGCATTGCAGAAGATCACAGCAAGCCAGCTGAATAAGGACAAATGCATGTCAATGTAGATATGAGAGAACCATGACTGTAACACACAGCTTATGGGTACATTTTTACTAAATCAACAAAAGAGAGAATGTATGCCTTTCACCATCAGGGTGCATCATGCCTGAAACAACAATCATTTACAGTAATTTTATCAAGGCTTTGCAAAGCGTTATGCTTGCTTTTACTTTGCACAATATATGCATGGTGGAATTTTTGGCATCATATTTATGATTTAGGGAACCTTGCCACATCTACAGTAAAAGGACAATATTATACTATAGCTGACAGACACAAATAGGTTCATAGGTTCATAATTTGGTACTAGGCTATCGGCCCTAGGGCCTATACAAGCCTAGCCATAACAATTCCCTGGATATTTCTTCCCACAATATTTACTTCTCTGGATCCCTGTCTAGCAGGGCGACTGACATGATCTCCAGGGTGAATTTCCTATTTCCCATCCTATCATGAAGGTTCCTTTTGAAGAGGGCCAAGGAGGCACGCTGCTTGACATGTATGGGAAGTCTATTCCAGACTATGGGGAGTCTCTGGGTCAGGAACCTATCCCTCCAGCATGTTTTGTTCATTGTGATGACAAGGTTTAGATCCCTAGAGCATGTGGCTCTGAGGGATTGGGATTTCTTTAAGTGGGGCATGTTCAACAGCTCAGGGTTTGACATGGCCTTGTATGTTAAACAGAGAACGCCTCTGTGTAGACGATATGCCACAGAGTATAGCTGGAGTTTGTTTAGACAGTCAGCATATGGCATCTGCTTTAGGCCTATGATTCTTTTAGTGAGGTATTTCTGTGGCCTTTCCAGCTGTTGCAGATGTCTTGTGAAGTACATACCAAATGGGGCATTATACTCTATAATGGGTCTAATGAGGGATGAGTACAGTGGGACAATGACCTCCTTTTTTCCTGGATGAAAAGCCCTTAGTGATGAGGTGTGCCACATAGAAGGATTTCCTGACTGTTGTGGTGATGTGGTTATCGAAAGTGAGACCACTGTCCACCTGTGTCCCTAAGTCTCTCATCACACTTTTGATGTTTAGTGTACTGCCACCTATGTGGTAATTCATGGGTACATGTTTTTTTTCCAAAGGGGATAACTATACATTTCTTGGCATTAAGTTTGAGCCCATGGCTCTGGCACCAGGCATCTGTTTCTGTAAGGCCCTTTTGTAGAATATCCACATCATTTGGCGATTCAATAATGGCTCCCAGTTTGCAGTCATCTGCAAACTTTGTTAGCCAGAGTCCCTTAGTGTTGGCCTGTACTTCAGAGAAGTAGATGCCAAACAAGAGTGGTCCCAGGACTGAACCCTGAGGTACTCCACTTGTCACTTGCCTGGAGCTGGATTTGGAGTCGGCTACTTTTACAAATCATAATCTGGAAATTGTATTCATTCCTGAGTTGCTGTGGTGGTGTGTAGTGAATCCTGCAGGTGAATGATGTGTTTTGACAGGTTTAGAGCTGGCAGTGCAGATGCCAGCCACCTCTCTATATTCTGTGCTTTACTTATAAGCCAAAGTATCCTCACTTAATTGACACAAAACCAGTTCAGGGATCAGTGCCATTTGGAGTACTTGTAGAATTGTATGTTTCCTGTTTTGTCTTTAGCATTAGGTTATGTCTAACACATCATGTTATCACAGTCTACATGATAGTAATGAGAAGAGAGTGTCTTCTTTTGGGATACATATGGCTTGAAATAGCAGTTTACTTCCAGTAGTTCATTGATTCAGTGGGAATATCTACTGTCCAGATATGTCTACAGCTTATTTTCAGCACAGCACTGCTAATACATGGGTACAAGGTATAGTATTCAGCGTGTGTGTAGGTGGCATTTCTTCCCAACCATCTCTCTCCATTTAATGTCCTATTGGTAGGGGGGACTGATGGTGCTTGGCCAGTACATATATTTGTATGTGGCCTGTGCTGCCACTAGTTATACAGCATGTCACACACTTCCACACTGTGATAAGCTTTGCTAGGACTGTAACAAACTCTTCAGCCTGAAGGAGTCTAGGTGCAGGAAACATCACTTCAGCTTCTACATACATATTCTATAACGTATCAGTTCTGGTTATAAGCAGGATTTGAGAATTTTTCCTCTCTTGTTTGCTGATGCCTTATGGGTATCATTGACCCTGGCTTCAAAGGATTTCCAGCATCTCATGTAACAATCACAGATTCATATTACTTTATCACTGTAGTTTATGTTTGTGCTGAGTTGTATTCAGAGTATGTGACATCCAGACATGTCAAATGTACCAACAAATTATATGCAAAGATTATGGCATTAATTAATGTATATCCAATTCTAAAATTCTGCTAGATGTGTATCATATGTACTGTGGTAGTGGCAGTGACAGACACTGATATTTGCAGTCGTGCCCTTCTTACTGACCACAGACAATTGATTCTGTAGCGTCCCATAGAATTGACATCCTTCACTTCATTAGGACTGCTTTTTGGATATATTAGCAAAATTGTATGATGACTGCTACTAGAGACATGCTGACAACGATGTGAATGGTCTCTGCTCTGTAATGATACCCAGGATGTGTTTCAAGGAGCATGACAACCATGCCAACATCTTACATGTCATCCAGGAAAGGTGTTAACCTGAATGCTGAGGACTGTTATATTCCTATAATGTCACCAGCTGTTGTTTGGAATGTAACAGTGGCCAACATGCAAAGCACTAAGGTCTCTAATGGGTTTGCCCAATCTTAAGAATTTGATTGTACTGTTTCTGATCTACAAATATTGTAGAATCTCCTTAGTGTCTCTTTCTTATTATCTTGTGGATAGGCTGAGTTCACATTTGTTGAGTTGAAGTGATTGAGGTGAACAACACTGAACTGAGACATGTTTCATTCCTTGTAATACTACAGAAAATACAGGATTTTATGTATTAATCTCTCATCTTGGTGTGTAGTAGTTGTGGATGGTTCTTTGTAGTTTATTTTATGTTCATAGGTTCATAGTTACTAGGCTATCGGCCCTGGGGCCTATACAAGCCCAGCCAAAAAGGTACCCTGGCTTTTGCCATCCAAGTAAATTATTTTCCTGTGCCACTGTCGAGCAGAGCCAAGATCAGAATGGGTGAAATTTACTGATAAAGGTACTAAAATATTTTTTAACTTTTATAAAGTGGGTGTTTGGCTGCATCTGTAACCTTAGGGCTCTGTTTAGTAAATATCACTGGAGAAGGTACTGGCGTAATGTTCAAGATCTTTACCTCACACATACAGGTACAGGGTTTTATCTGACCTCTGGTTACTGGCTAAGCTTGTAATAATCTATCAAATGATTATGTGATTGAATGTAGTTCTTCTAATATTTGAAGTTTTCTCATAAAGCATATTATATGTTGATATTCTTTCACCATTTACTGATAAAAACACTTCTTAGATTATAAATTTGCAAAAAAAGAAAGGATCCACCATATTGTATTTAGGTCCAGAGGAACTTAAAACTAAATTGTTTCATATTAAGATGTATAGACTCAAACAAGGCAATTCAAATTAACAATCAGCTGCTACTAGATTTCATATCAAAAATATTACTTTTCTTATTTCAAAGCTGGGTTTTTGTATGCCAGTTCAATTAACCTATTTAAAAGGCACACAAAAAAACTTTTCTGCTAAGAATTAATAAGCCTTGTCATTTGATCTGACCAGCAAATGTAAATGCAGGAAGTCATTAACTTGCTGTAATATAGTCGACCTGATTTCAGAAAGGATCAAACACTGCTGTTTTAACACTGAACATCAGTTCTATAATTAAGGGCATTTATTTTTCCCTAGGAAATTGTTCTGACTCTTACCTGATGTGTTTATAAATGTGAAAGCAAATATGGTATGCATTGGAAAACAGATTGAAGTGTTTCAGTTTAGTGACAAATTCAGAAGGCTTTGCAGCATTTCAATCTCATAGCACTTATTTCTTCAATGAACAGGCCAGATAGGCATTTCTAAGTTTACTTTTCAGTTCTTCTGAACTTTGTTTCAAAAGAAGCATTGTTTTTTTTTAATGGGAAAATCAGTCAAACATTCTGAAGTAGACTCGCCACAGGAAGCAAGCTTTTTTAGTATTCACTTATTTCAAAATAGCTTTTCTCCCCAACAGTAAGCCTCTGGATATGAAGTTATTGAAGTATGAGAATATGAAAAAGGTGCAGGTTTCTTCATGGATTATGCCAACATTTGGATTAATACCATAGGGAAAACCTACTTCTCTTTTAAAGTGTTCCACTAAAAAATCAAACCGTTCATTCTGCAATATTCTTAGCTGCAGTACTCATGTTTTTAGATCATTAAGTTTGCATTATAGCATTTTACAGTTTTGAAAGCATTATTATGGAAAATAAAATGTACATGCATGCTCATCATATTACTCTTAAGTGTATAATAATTTGCCATCACTGCCAGAAGTTGCAAAATTGGTATATCTTGAAAATGAATTTAAAATGTGAATATTTT
Organism: Protopterus annectens; assembly: GCF_019279795.1. Classification (NCBI taxonomy): domain Eukaryota; kingdom Metazoa; phylum Chordata; order Ceratodontiformes; family Protopteridae; genus Protopterus; species Protopterus annectens. The sequence continues at coordinate 1,461,279,908 of NC_056737.1, forward strand.
GTTATGTAGACTATGTCACAGTTAAATATAAGAACACAAACTGTCAGAGATCTGACAGGAAAAAGTTCATAGGCCATCCAACTTTTTTTTACCCTGCTATCCTGTTACGGACCTGTAATGCTGGTAATATGTTCTCAGTGGTCACTTGTACCTTACAGTGAAGAAAGGTAAAAACATGTCATGCTAGCTGATCAAATGTCAGTGTCCACAAAAACATTTTTATTTTGGAAAGTTAAGAGGGACATCCCTTCCTACAAGTTTGTGTAAAGCAGCATCATGGCTACTTACTGGTTCACATTATTATCGTGCCAATCTTCTGCTGTAGCAGTTTCACAGAGGCCATGTCTGATTTAGCCTGAATTAGTATAATATTCAAAACCTTTGTGATTTTTTTAATCCATACATGATACAAGTCTCTATGGAGACATCTATCTTGCTCCTTATTGTCTATTACTGGCATTATGACCTTCCATGCTGGGGCTGCTGCTAGCTCTTGGGGCATGGGTCAAATCATTTAGCATACAGTGTGTCATATACCGGATCTACTTCATTACCTGAAAAACCACATCACTGACATTCACTTCACCAAGACGAATACACCGACAAACCAGAAGACCAACATCCGGAACACTGACATTCAGACCCAAGGTTAGCAACTGCTTGGCCATCCCGAAAAAAAAAAAAAAAAAAAAAAAAAAAAACTAAACCCAACCATGTGAAGTGTTTCATGGTAGTTTTGAAAGATGGGGGGGGGGGGTTATTGACCCATTGGATACAGGTAAGGAGTTCTGGGCCTTAACAACCCTGTACGAATACAAACAATGTATAGAAATTTGATGGGTTTGCAGACAGGCTGGAGATTTTGGTCACTGGATTGCATTGACCAACTGGGAACATATTTGAATAGAATGATTTCTAGTGTTGGACAGGTAGATGGATACTGGCTAATTTTATAGGTGATGAGAATCTCTGTATATGTCAGTTGATGAGGCAGTTCTAACCAATTTAGGCATTTTAGTGCTGTACCGTTGTGGGTTCTGAAAGGAGTATGTGCTGCAGATTTAGCAATTTTGTTATAGCTTTGCTCAAGCTTGAACTTTTATGAAGCCTGGCGGTTGATAAGGGTGGCAGCGCCATAAGGACGTTTGGGAAAGAGATAAGTAGTGGCAAGTGTAGTTTTAGTTGCATCAATGAGAAAGTGTTGGCTTAACATCCACTAAGAGAGAGAGAAGACTTCAAATTTAGTTTTTTTTCTTGAGAAAGATCTGGGGAAAAAAATTGTATTTGGTCTTTTTTGGGTTGTGCATGAGCAAAGCCATGTTTCAGTGGCTGTTAAAGCTTCCTGAGTAATTTTTTGGAGGTGTGTCATGCTGTCAGATGTACAAATGAGTGTGGAATCATCTGTGTATTGAATTAGGGTGGCCTGTTGTGTGGATGTACAGAGGGTGTTTTTGAAAATGTTTAAGGGGAGAGACCAAGGATAGAGGCTTGTTGTACACCAGTGGTGACTGGGATGTAAAGAAATATCATGGAGTGCCATTTTACTTATTGATACCTATTGAACAGGTAGCTTTTCAATCACAGAAGGGCAGACTGAGAGAGATTTAGTGAAGACTTTTGAAGTAGAATTTGCTGTAACAAGCTGTATCAAAGAGTTTTGACAAGTCTAGAAATAAGGAAGACACTAGTTTTCAGTTATCACTAGCTTTACTGACAGCATCTATGTAAGTTAGAAAGGCAGTGCTAGTACTATGGGAAGAAAGAAAGCCATGCTGTGTAGGGCATATGAGTTCTTCCTGCAGGAGGTAGTCTATCAACTGTTTTTGAATACATTTATCAAGCATTTTGGTGAGGATAGATACATTTGCTATAGGTCTAAAGTTAATAATGTCTGTTGAATCTCCGTCTTTGTGCAAAGGGATAATGTGTGACTTTTTCCAGAGAGCAGGAGCAATGGGATTCCTGGATTGACCTATTTATAAAGATAAGCAAGATAGGCTATTTTTTGGTACTCGCTTAGAAGGTCATCAACTGATGAAGAGCCCAGTTTAAGTTTAAAAGTAGTTTTATATAGGATGTGGGCACAGGTTTGAAGGTGAAAGTGGATGTGCTAGCGTACACTGTATTTATAGTGATTTTATTACTGTTTTAAGTGTTTGTTTTTTTTTGCAAAAAAAAAAGTTCTAGCTTGTTTTGTTTGTTTTCCCACCTTTCCTGTTACTAGAGAAGTCCAGATACAGATTTGCTGTATTCAGGACTGTGTTGTAGTTTCTGAGTTACCCAGACTTTTCTGTGTTAGAGGGAAGCCTTTCAGCTTATCAGTGGGAGTGGTAAGCACTAGGTAGCCTATCTACCACAAGAGGAGTTGTTTCTAGCTTTGACATTGTAGCTTATTGGCCATTTTTGCAGCTTTTCTATCCCTTTCAACTTTCTGCTTTAAAAGCCCGTGCTTGCACGGGTTTGCACTTGTTTAAGCTCTGTGGATCCAGTTTTGGCATCCTGCAGACTTCAAGAGCAATAGAAAGGAGAAAGAGAGACTTTAAGTACCTCCATTTTGCCTTTTCTTGATTGTACTGCATTCTGCACTCCATTTAAGTTGTTTTTCATTTAATTATTTATTTTAACTGCGTTTGCTGTATTATTGCTACACACTCAAGTGTGCTAGCTTGCACTGTATTTAAAGTGATTTTATTACTGTTTTGTTTTTTTTCTGAAAAAAAAGTTCTAGCTAGTTTTGCTTGTTTTCCTGCCTTTCCTGTTACTAGAGTAGTCCAGATACAGATTTGCTGTATTGTAGTTTCTGAGTTCCCCAGACCATTCTGTGTTAGAGGGAGGCCTTTCAGCTTATCAGTGGGAGAGGTAAGCACTAGGCAGCCTATCTACCACAAGAGGAGTGGTTTATAGCTCTGAAATTGTAGCTTATTGGCTGTTTAGGCAGCTTTTCTATCCATTTCAATGTTTTACTTTAAAAGCCAGTGTTTGTGTGGGTTTGCATGCTATGCAGTGCCACTAAGCTAGGGTAAACTATTACTGGTGCCAGAAAGTGTGCCCTTCAGTTTTTTTTCCTTAGACCTTGCTAGTTCTCTTCTCTCTTGCACTTCAACTATATTATTTGCCTAGCACTTCATCTGGCATCTTGTAGCAATTAATGTAGCACACATAAGTGCTATCAGCACTAAATGTCCTATAAGGAAAAATCCTCAGTACTTATTAATAATGGCCATCTCTCCTGGCATGTCTAAAGGTCAGTTCTATGTGCTTTCTCCTATTAACCTGGTGAACATGGGCATTCTGAGGCAGTGTAGCAACTGCCTCATGTACACAGACAACCCTCTCCTCTTACCTCCCAGCACTCAGACTTGTGAGAGGTGCACTTATATCCAAATTGGAAGCCATGCACTCTCCAGCCAAGACTGGAATAGTTAATCAAGAGGGGAAGGTCAACAACTTCACCACACCACATGGAATACATAGCCCTCCAGAACACCCACTATCACAGCTCTGACATAAAAACACAAACCACACACCCACCTTTATGGAGGCTCTCAATATAAATTTACCCAAACAGCAGAAACCTCCAAATCAGGAACACACTTGACCACCACAACACAGCACAAATCACAAGACTCACAGTTCACCTACACAGTGCGCCACTCAACCTAAGCCCCTAAGACAAAACAGCTTGCCCAGTACACTAATCATAGGTGACTCAATAGTGAATCACACTGATATCCCACTCAATAGGTTGAATAAGGAGAAGGTAACAGTCAGCTGTCTGTCGGGTGCCAGGATCCAACACACAACACACGCACTCAGGTTTCTCCATGACAAGTACAAGTATGACTCTTTCATTGTCCATGTGGGTGTGAATGACCTGAGATGCATCTCACCAGACTACATGAAGAGAGACATAGAGGAGCTCTCGAATTATGTGGCCCAGGCAGGTATAACCCTAGCCCTGAGCAGCATCCTAACTTTGCCCAGAATGATACTGCAGTACAAGCAGAAAATGACTGACTTCAACAATTGGCTAAGTTTCTGGTGTCATTCTAAGGGGATCCAGTATCTATCTGCTTGGGATGACATGATTGACAGACCTCATTCCTTTGCCAGAGATGGCCTGCATCTGTCACCCATAGGTTTCTGGATACTGGCTAAGGCTCTTGCTACCCCTATAGTTCCTTTTGTTAGGTGGTGTTCCAAAGACCAAATTACCACTGTAACAGCTATAAATAAATGCAATCTGAGGCTCATGCTGCTCAATGCTAGAAGTCTAAATCTCAAGATGCATTCGTTTGAAGCACACATCAAAACAGAGAACATTGACATTTGTGCTGTAACAGAGACCTGGTTTAAAGTCACAGAAAGCATCCCTGCACTAACAGGCTTTAATTCATTCCACACATTTCAGCCCCAGAACATGGACTGAAGCTCCAAAGGTGGTGGTGTCTCTATATTCATAAAGGATATGCACACCTCCAGACTAGTAGCCGAGCATAACGCATCTGAGATATTTCAGGTACAACTAACAGCGAGTAAGACAGTGATTCAGGTCGTAGCCTGCTATAGGCCCCAACCATGTCCCAAGACTGTCACTCCGCATTCCTAAGGACCCTGGAAACTATTAGGGTCCAACCCAACACACTCATACTGGGTGACTTCAACTACCACTCCATCAACTGGGAAAACTACTCATGCACCAATACACTTTTATTTTATTTTTTGTTTTATTTATTTTACATTTGTTAACCAGGCTAGTCCAACTGGATATATGTCCATTTTCAGCAGAGGCCCAGGGAGAAAAGCTCCAATGCAAACATTAGTAAGAACAGGTGCAAATTAAGCATATATAATAGTATATACATCAAAATACATTAGATATTAACTACAAAAACAGAAGACAAGAAATAAAAAGTGTGTTTTGGTAAGAGTTTCTTAAAGCAGAAAAGTTGAGAGTACCTAGATAGTCAAGGAAAGCTAGTCAGGGTTGCTACAGGGGCAGAGTCAGTGGGTTTTTAGGTGAGTTTTGAGTTGGGATTTAAAGCAGGGAAGAGAGGAGATTGCCGTGAGATTGTGAGGAAGAATGTTCCAAGTTTTTCCTACTGTGTTGGAGAACAAGGATTTGCCAGCTGTGTTATTGGGTTTACTAGTGGATATAAGTAGTTTGTCAGATGAACGAAGGCTTTTAAGATTACAGTAAGGAGTGATAAGGTAAGTGAGAATGGGAGTGTTTGTGGGTTTGTAAAGGATTTTGTGGGCTAAGGAGAGCTGGTGAATTAGAATTAGGTTTTGTAGGTCGAGCCATCCTAGTTGCCTTAAGTTTTGGCAGTGATGAGTTCTAAAAGTAGAGTCAGTGGCAAATCTGGCAATATTGTTGTAAGCAACAGACAATTTGCTGAGGTTAGTTTTGGACAAGGAAGTGTAGATAGGGGAGGCAAACAGGAGGGTGGAAATAAGATGGAAATGAGCAATGGAAGTTCTGGCAAGTGGAGTAAGGAACGGTTTAGTTCTATAGAGGGAGCCTAGTTTTCTGTTAACTAATTTTATAGTATTGTTAATGTGCTTGTCAAAGGTCAGATTGTTGTCTATCTCAACTCTGAGGAGTCTGGTAGCTGAATAGGGTGAAATGTTGGTGCCATTACACTTGCCCAACACTTCTTGGAATTAATTAATTCCAGTGCCCTGGACCAACTCATTCTTACCCCCACTAGAGGAAGCAACATCCTTGATCTGGTTATTACTAATATGGGCAACCATTGCTCTACATCAGTAGTCAACTTCTCCCTTGATAGATCTGACCACAAACTAATTATAATGGAGATCCACATCTCACACAAACTCCCAGAAAAGGTAACCACCTTGAAAAACTTCTCCAGAGCTGAGTTTTGGGTCCTAAAAACAGAGTTGACTAACTTTATGGCACTCACACAAATGGAAAATAGGTGCATGACCACAAAATCATACACCAATGCACTGTACGAACATGTACGTAAATTCATGGAACTAGCCATTCCCAATAGAACCAAGATGCTCTCCTCCAAAAAAAAGGAAGCCAATCTGGTGGTCCCCTGCCATTAACAAAATCTACAACAGAAGGAAGAAACTGCTGCAGAAAAAGGTGAAGTCCCAAGATTGGAAAAACTCCCTTATTAGCCTCAACAAAAAGATGAGATCCCTCATCAAAACCTCTAAAGCTAGCTATGAAGGCAGAATTGTGGCAAACACTAAAAACAACCACAAAACCTTCTACAGTTATATCAAGAATCTCTATGGCAATACCCAGATTTGCTCTGAGTTACTGTACAATGGTACCTCCTATACTGAGCCAACAGATATTGCCAACATACTGACAGACAGATTCAGTGCCAGCTTTACTCCTGAAGGACAACTCACAATATCGGATGAGTGCCAGGCACCCAGCATTACTGCAGCACAGGTTAAAGCTGCATTGTCCAAGGCCAAGAATACAGCTTCCATAGGACCTGACAATATCCCTGGCTGTGTTCTACATGAACTACAAAGTGAACTGGCATCACACCTGTGTGCCCTGTTCAATCACAGCCTCACCTCAGGCTTTGTCCCTACAGAATGCCACACTGCTACAGTCATTCCTCTTCATAAAGGGGGAGTGACTACAGACCCTGGGAATTGTCACCCCATTAGGCTGACGAGTCTGATATGTAAGGCTATGGAGCACATCATCATGGACATAATTAACAAGGATATAGGGAATCTCCAAACTCTGGATCCCACGCAATTTGGTGTTGTGAAGGGTAGATCATGCCTGCTCAAACTGGTTGACTGCTTTGAGTCAGTCACCAGAGCTGTGGATGAGGGCAAGGTAGCTCATACAACCTACCTTAATCTGGCAAGGCCTTTGATACCATTCCCCACTCAGGAATTATTGATAGACTCACCATACTAGGCATCAACCCCTATATCACTAGGTGGGTCACAAATTAGCTCACAGATCGAATCCACAGTGTGAAAGTAGCAGACTCCAAGTCAGACTGCTGACCAGTCATCAGTGGAGTCCCACAGGGATCGGTGCTGGGTCTTCTCCTGTTTAGCATCTACTTCTCAGAAGTCCAGGCCAACACAGAGGGACTCTGGCTGACAATGTTCATAGACGATTGCAAGCTGGGAGTCATTATTAACTCTCCAAGTGATGTAGACATCCTACAGAAAGGCCTCATTGAGACCAACGGCTGGTGTTAAAACCATGGCCTTAAGTTTAATGCCAAAAAATGTATTGTCATTGCCTTTGGGAAAAACTCAGTGCCAACTAATTACCATATTGATGGTAGCCCACTGAACACTGTAGGCGTTATAGGAGATCTGGGGACACAGGTTGACAGCAACCTCTCCTTCGACCACCACATTGCCACTGTGGTCAGAAAGTCCTTCTATGTGGCACATCTCATTACCAAGGGTTTTGCATCCAGGAAGAGAGAGGTCATCATCTCTCTCTACTCTTCCTGCCTTAGACCAGTCATTGAGTATAATGCCCCATTTGTCATGTACCTCACTAAACACCTGCAACAGCTGGAAAGGCCACAAAAGTACCTCACAAAGAGGATCCTAGGCATTAAACACATGCCCTACATAGACAGACTCAAAAAACTCCAGCTTTTCTCTGTCTCATATTGTCTATTAAGAGGCAATCTCTGCTTGACCTACAAAGCTATGTCTGACCCAAGACCCAACCATGCTAGAAACGTTACACCTAACGAAATCCCAGTCCCTCCACATCAGACACTACAGGGACCTCAACCTCATTACCACAATCAACAGAACATGCTAGAGGGACAGGATCATAACCCAGAGACTGCCCGTGCTCTGGAATAGACTTCCCATACATGTCAAGCAGAGTACCTCACTGGCCCTCTTCAAGAGAAATCTTGATGAATGGATGGGAAATAGAAAGTTCACCCCGGCGATCACTCCATTGGCTCTACTTGATAGAGGCACCGGGAATTAACATTGGGTGGCCTGATGCCAGGGCACTTCTATGGGCTAGGCTTGTAAAGGCTTCAGGACCATTGGCTTAGTACACACCTATGAACCTATGTGGCGATATGAGTCTGTTTGGCAGGGTTGGGATTAGATGCTGAGGAATCTTTGGTTATAAATACTGTACTATCTATGAAATAAGAGCTGAACTGTATTGCAGTTTTGAGTGGTGAGTTATCATGATAGGGTTTTGATTGAATTTTTAGTTGGGATGAAAGATTTCTTTAATGGATGTCCAAAATTTGTTAGGGATGTGTTTAGTATTATTCTGAAAGTTATTATAGTATAGTTTTTTTGCCTTAATTTATTTGCTTTTTAGTATGATTGCAAAGCTTTCTAAAGTTTTCAAGATATTGAGGTGTTTTTTAGTTTTACCATTCTTTCCATGTTTTTTTTCTCCTCCCTGCATTGCTGTTTTATTTTTTTATATAGCCAAATTGCATTATTTGTTTTTAGTCTCTTTCTTCTATGATGTGCAAGGCTATTTTTGTATATTTAGAAAAGTTGTATTGAATTTTCATTTACAGCATCATCTAAAGGGAGGATTTTTAGGAAGTTCCTGTTAATAGATGATAATGTAGTAATGAATACTTCTGGGTTAAACTTGAAAAAGGTTTCATGTTGTTTTATAAATATGCTGTTTAACTGTAGTGTGAAATGTCTGGTCACATAGATTGGGAGATGATCACCGAGAGAGTCTGACATTGTACTTGTAGTGGTTTATTTACTAGAGTCTGCTATTGGGATCCATTCTAATAGGGAGTTTGGTGTCTTGCAGTAATATTTGTTTACAATTGTATATTTTGAGGAAAGAAATAAGAACCACTGCTGAACTGAAGTTTGGTACTGGATTGCTGTAAGGGGAAATGTAGGTGTTAGGAAATATTTAAGCAATTCCATCACCTTTCCTCTTTATATGGTCATTACAGATGATATTATAGCCAAGAGGTTTAACTTCTGAGTTGTTTAAGCTGAGTTTAAGCCAAGTTTCAGTTACAGTGAGAATGTTTAGCTTATGTTGGGTAATCCGGGTATGTAGTTCAGCAGTTTTATTTCTTATGCTTCTAACTTTTATTGCAACAGAAATTTGATCATTAGGGCTGCGGATTGGCTGTTGATGGATTAGAGAAGAGTGTGGGAGAGAATTATCTTTGTGTTTATTGTGATAGTTGTGGCCAGAATTAGGGTATATATATATATATATATATATATATATATATATATATATATATATATATATATATCCTATTAGAAGGATTTTAGTATATTGGGGAATTATGAATACTTGTTTTTTGGAGAGATTATTATACTTAATTTTGTTTTAGTTTGAATTGAATCTCACTTGGTCTATATTTGGAATAAAGGTGAGGGACAATATGTGAAGAGTGTAAAGGGACAGGTGGCTGAGACAGAGTTGGAGAGATGTTGAGACATATTATTGAGTCATGCTAGGATGAAAGATGGCACAATAGGAAATGAAGAATAGAAGTTAAGCTGATGAGTAGCATAATTAAGAACAGGAATCTGTCTTTTAGTTATCAGGTAGTGAGGAAGAAGCAATGAAGGAGGAAAGAGAAGTTTCATGTCAGTAGGAGACTCGATGATGGTGGATTCTAAAAGCTGGTAGATGATCAGTAAGGAGAGAAGGATTTTCTATAAAAGAAGAGAGTTAAGTTGTCCTGGTGTGTTCTCTGGAATGAAAGGAATAGAGGGGTATGAAAAGCTAGAGTATATTGATGTAGTCAAAATAAGAACAAATGAGGGTTTATTTGAAAAAAGTAAAAGATAAAATGTGAAATAGATAGGTACTATTAGGGAAGGTTGTGATTATGAATAGATATGGTGCAAAGCATTATGGTAGGGAGAAAGACATTTGAGAAAGTTGCTAAAAACTAAATGGAGATAGGGGAGGAAGAAACAAGTAAGGTAATTTGGGGAGGGTATTTGAATAAGAGTCTCAAGTGAAATGTGTATGTAGGAAGTATAATGCTAGAGTAGGAGTGGGTGGTGGAAAGTGGGGGTTGGGTGGGGCAGTGAAGCTGAGTGGAGCAATGCTGAGCATAGTGGGTTTCTCACCCTCAGGTCAAATTATAACTGAGAACAATCAATTTATAACCAGTACAAAGAAATTAACAAAGACATATGAAGTAAACAGGTTTTCTGTCATTTTCTGAGGCTAAATAACTGGCAAATGCAGTATTGTCTACTGGCCAAGAAAAAAAGGGGACAGTGGTCAGCTTAGTAAGAGGTCCTTAGAGTGCATGTACTATTTCACAGAGACTTTTAATCACAGAGCAGGCATGTATTAGTCTGTTTAAGGTTAATAGATAGCAAGGTTCTTCGTGATAAATGAGCACATAGAATGACAAAATTCTCAGTAAACTTGTAGGAGTAGGACCTTGTGAAACTTGTCGGAATATATATATATATATATATATATATATATATATATATATATATATATATATATACTATAATTGCATAGTTCACATTTATGATATGTGAAGTAGACAGTATCATTAGACATGCTGCATATCAAGACCATAGATGTACTGTAATCCTTGGGAGATCCACAAGCAAATCCCAAGCAGACAGATAATATGCCAAAAGGCACTGACTTGTCACCTTTACTGGCATATAGGTATTAACACTGAATATTCCAATAATGATCCAGCTTTAAGAAGTACATCTTAAACTGACTTTCCACCTAAGGAATTTGTAATAACTGATCAGTGGCATGGTCTGTTATCAAAAGAGGATTCAATGGGTTTCTGCAGGTCACTGGTTGACCATTCAAGATGTAGGCAGCATAAGAGAGAGAAGATAGATTGCTATGGGAATTGAAATGCCATGTGCTTGACTAGTGTTATGATACGGACGTGTTGTAGTATATTTTAGTGCTCTGTGATCCATGACATCCAGAGCTCTGCTCTATTTAGACACCTCTGCTTAGAGAGAATAGTTTGTGGTGTAATGTTAATACAACTGACTTCAAATCAAAAAGTTGCATGCTCAAGTCATATCCAGGATAGCCTATTAACACAAATTGATCTAACCCCAGCATAAAATGCTACAAAGACCAGAGACTACAGGGGTTGTACTCATGGTTCTTTATGGATATAGAAAATGTTCAGCCATTTAGGAATTAATAGACATGGACCAGAAATACAAGTTGCATAAAGGAATAATAAATAAATAAAAGTAAGCAGTGGTCAAAATGTGATATTAATAAAATAATAATTAAAAATACAAAAGTAAATTAAGGTAAGGAACCAAAAAATAGCTAAATACAATAAAACTGAAATATTGCTAGTAAGGAAGCAAGCCAGTATTTAATTCGCTAGCAGAAAAAAAAGATGGGAGTTGTGCATTGAATGGGTCAATGGACTTCTGGAAAGCATTTGAGGGATTGCAATGTTGTCTCATCTGTAAGCACCTTTCGGACTAAGAGATACAGAGATCTCTCATAATGCCCCAGACAGAGATCATTTGGACTATTATCCTAAAAGCTGATAAGAAAAGGGAACATTTGAACCCCAACAGGCCTTGGGAGAGTTCAAGTAATAGAAGAGAGACACACTTCAAACAAATCTGTGCATGTTTTTTATATTGTCCTGAAAATGATTAATATTCATCATATCAATCACAGCTGCAGTGGATTTAACTAGACAATCCATATTCAAAGCTTCAGGGCACCATCCATGCACACAAACTGTACAAAAACACAAAACATAAAAAAAAAAAAGAAAAAGAAAAAAAAAGCATAAAATATAAAGTGAAACAAGCCATTCAGTGATTTCCTGCCACCAAATAGAGCACTCATCTGCAGGCTTTTGTGAATCAACAGTCAGCTTGTGCTGTTCCATTACTGGGCAGATAAAGTATCTTTGGAGAAAAACCTACCACATTTTGAAATTATTCTTTAAATACATGTCCCTAGTTAGGAAACTTGCTTTTGTGTAGGCATTTGTGTTTTAATGGACTGTCATGAGACCCTCTTTTTTTTCCTTTTATTTTACTTTTTGCAGCTGGCAAAGTATATTGAAATGATTTATACTGTGTTCTTTCTTTCTTTTTCTTTTTTTTTTTTTTTGAGAAAAAGTGACTTTTTACAACTTTAGATTTTAACAGCATGTTCTACTGGTTTTCCCTGGGAAAGAGGGACTGTTTTTGGCTTCACGATAGAACAAACTACCAGTTCCACAGTTGGGCCCTCTTCCAGCCACAAAAAGAAAAAGTTAATTGAACAGCCTTTTCCAACACAGCAGGGTATCAGTTTGCCTCAGCAACAGTTGGGTGATGGCTGTAGCCAAAGATGGCTCTTCAGAACACCCATCTTTTACCCCAGATCCCCTCAGTGGACAAGGGACAGACACTCTTGAGATTCCTGGGAGAGGGAGTGGCAAAGTCTTCCTAGTTTAGTCTGAATGCTGTGCCCATCCCTGGGGAAGCTGCTGCCATAAACAATCCTGTCAGCCCTTTTTCCTGCCAAAACAAAACATGTATCTGCTCCTGCCTACATTTCTCTGGACAGGAGTAGTTTATTAGATCTGGCTCAGGGTCTAATTCAGGGTATTGGTCCTTCTTATAAGGTGGTTTCTAGTAAAATATAACAAGGTGCCTCTTCTCTTGAGGAGAATCAGGATTCTAAATCTGGACAGGAAGATGAAGGAACAGATGCAGGGTGTTCTCCTTAGATTTCTAATTCAGGAAATCACAGTATATAATTCCCACTGTTAAGGTTTCTCTTTGTCTGAGACTATTTATAGAATGTGCTAGTGTTTTCAGTAGGAGAACACAAAGGTTTCTCAGTTCGTCAGAAAATTCTATGAGCTGTTTCAAATGGAATTTCTGGAGTCTCCACCCATTCCCACAGTGTTATCAGCACTGGAGGATGCATGTGTGAAGGCCTGCAATTTTCTTGATAGTTAGCCTGCTGCCCCTCAAAAGGCTGATAAATTGAATAAAGTTCCTCAATTTGTTTACATGTTTATATACTCATCCCAAACCTGACTCAGCAGCTATAGGTTTAGTTAATCCTTCTGCTGCTAACATTTAGTTAATTCTGATCCTCCACTTTCTGACAAGGATGGAAAATAATTGATAAGTATGGGAAAATGTGCATGCTTCCGCAGCTTTAATTTTCAGAATTTTAAATTGTCAGGCTCATATGTTAAAGTTTATTTTGACTAATTGTGAACGCATGAAGAATGTTTTGTCTGCAACTGCTTGTGAGGGAAAATCTGCTTTTAACTGTTTAGTTTCTGTTATCTTACAAGTTACAACTCATTGTTTAAAGTGTATGTTTGTATGACTCTATTGATAGTTCTTCCAGACCAGTAACCATTGGTACTATTTTGAGGAGGATTGCCTGCCTATGCTCTCAAGACCTCCCAGATGATGTCTAAAATAAGATATCAAACATTCCATAGGACAGATATTTAGTTTTGATCTATAAACTGTGATAAGAGGGGAAAGGTGACACAGGGAATCTCTAAAATTCATCCTTTCTTTTACAAAATTTCCAAGGGGTTCTTTAACCCCTCGTCTAGTTTTGCAAGAAACAAGATAAGAATTCTCAGCAAAATACTGGTAAACAGACATTTAAGAGTCAATGATAAAGGGTTATAAAAAGAGTACAGGAATGCTTGAAAACAAAGAAGAGTCCAACAAGTCAGAATGATCTTTTAAGGGACCATGTCCTCCATCCTACACTCACAGTCACTTTTCCCTTCCAGAAAGTCTGAATCTCCACTTCTATTTTTGGAAACAGATAGTTTCGGACAAATGGATTCTGAAGATCATTTATATCAAGGTTACAGATGACAGTGAGAGGAAATTCCCTCTCTCCAAAGGATAATTTCTCATCCATCAAACCAGACTCCTCTATTACCCCTGTTCTTGAACATATGTTGTATCTTGCAGTAATAGAGCTAGTTCCTCCTTCCCAGTATTATAAAGTCTGTTTTTTTTTCATTCAAGGATGTTTTTTGTCCCAAATAAAGAAAATGCTTGGCAACCAGTTCTGGATCTTTCTTTCATAAACCTATTCATGATAGTACAAAATGCTGTCATTTCACAACCTGTTATCTGTTCTTCCTCACTTAAGTTTCCTGGTAATACTATATTGAAAAGATGCTTATCATATCCATATTAACACAGATTTCAGACATTTCTTAAGGTTTTATTTGTCTGGATCACATTATCAGTTCTCTGCCTTACCCTACACCAAGAGATTTCATAAAGTATCTAGCTCCAGTTATAACTCATTGCAGGCTACCAGGTATCTAAACATCTTCATATCTAGATTACTTTCTTATCATTGCAAAGTCTTTTTCAAAGCGTCAGGAATATCTCACTTGGGTGAGAAGACCTTTTACACAAGCTGGGATTTCAAGAGAACATTCAAAAGTCTTTCTTGAATGCTTTCTTCCATTTCTGTTCATGGCCAAGTGCTGTTTCAGATCAATCACATGGCCACAGAATTGATAATTGGCTTCTCCTTTTGGATGCACTCTTTATGGAACTTAGATGGTTGAATTAAAAATCAGCTCAAAATTTACACTGCCTTCAACCTGTGCTGAAATATTAGAAGGAAGCTTCCACATCATTTGTTCTACATTATCTGATTATAACTGGTGTTTAAGTTTGGAAGCTTGTGTTACATAATGAGGGGGGGGGGGAATACTACAAACACTGTTGTTAATCTTTTATTTCAAATAAGCGGAGGTGCAGTGGTGCAGTAGTTAGTGTTGTTGTCTTACAGCAAGAGGTTCTCCAATTCTTTTCTCGGCTGGTGTGCCTTCTTTGCAGAGTTTGCTTGTCCTCCCTGTGTTTGCATGGATTTTTTCCGGGTGTTCCAGTTACCTCCCACATTCCAAACTCGTGCAGCAGGTGGATTAGACACTCTAAAGTGGCCCTAGGTGTGACTGTGTGTGCGAGTGTGTGGCACGGATGAACTACAGCAACAGGGCTAGCCACCTGGTGGTGTAAACCTTGGCTCTAGATGAGTGTCACTGTTGAAGTGACACCCCTACACCATGTATAAAAATGGGAAAAGGGGTTGAGGATGGATGGATTTAAAAGTCTTTTTAGATTCCATCATATAGGATTATGTTCAAGGGGTGTTTGTTAGATTCCTCGGTTTAAAAACCTTTCTTCCACAGGAAAATAGATCTATATCTAGATCTGTTTCTATGGTTTTCCATTCAGAGTTCAGTGTCTGCAAGGGAATACCTCAGGATTTTGAGGCTCATGGCGTCTGTAATTCTTATGATACCCCTGACAAGACTGCACATGAGAAAGATGCAATAGTATCTGAAGTCTCTCTGGTCCCAGCACCAACACCCATTGTCTTTTTAAATCCCAGTATTGGAATGTGTCAGAACAGAAATAACTTGATAGAGAGAGCAAATGTCCCTAAATCCAGGTCGTCCTTCTTCTGCCCTGCTCCAAAGCAGTCAGTCACAACAGAGGCTTCAGACTTTTCTTGTGGAGCAGTTTCTGGAGGAAAAAAGTGCAAGGTATTTAGAACACCAAGGACAGACACAAGCACATAAATATAAAAGAGAAGCTTGTTCTAATCAAGGTCATCAATTATCTGAATCATCTTTGGTCCCCTGGCCTAACAAGCAAGAAGGAACCAGGTCATACACACCTCATTTGCAGACTAGCCACGTTACCTTAGGATATATCTTTTCAGCACAATCTAACTCTAGAGCAAAATTGTGTGGACAGTTGATTAGAGAATCAATGATTTGATCCATATGTGGGCAGTTCCTTTGCCCCCTTTGGGGGCAATTATCTGGCAAACTTTTGCTCTAGGATGCAGTGCAAGAAAGCTTGGAAGACAAATGGCTTTTCCTTTCCTTTCCTTGGATATAAATATTCCTGTATGCCTTTCCAGTCTTTCCACCTATATCCAAGATACTTCTGAAAATTCAGAGGGAACACCTCAATGCCATTGCGGTAGCTCTCTTCTGATCCAGACAACAATGATTTTCCCTTCTTTTGGAAATGGCCAAGGGCAATTGCCACAAGCTTCCTTGCAGAGTAGATCCTCACAGGAGTGTTTGTTACACCCTGACCTCAATCAATTTCAATTGACTACCTTGTCTTAATTCCCTTTAGGTACTTGTTTGTTTAGGATGTGCAGCAGGTCCTAAAGGAGGCAAGAAAGCCTGCTACTAGAAAACCATATATTAGCAAATGGAAAACATTTTCTAGTTGGTGCCAAGAACATAACAAGTACCCATTCAGGGCTAATATTTTTTTGGTTTACAAATTTTGAAAGAGTTAATACCTTACTCCTCCATCAAGGTTAATTTATAGGCCATTTCAGCATGTCTGCCAATGGATCACCCTCACACAATGCATTCTCATGTGAAAATGTTTTTGAAAGGGGTTTTACATAACAGACCTGCAAGAAAACTGGTGGCTCCTCCTTCGGATCTTAATTTTGTGATAGAGAAGCTAACACTAGCTCCAAGTGAACCAGCTTATCTGGATGACTTGAGGTTCTTGACATGGAGAACACTTTTACTGATTGCTCTTACATTTGCAAGAAGAGTATTTGAGCTTCAAGCTGTTATGGTGAGTCTCCCTTTTATCATTTTACACAGAGTAAGGGTTTCTTCAACAGCTAATCCTTTTATGCCTGAAATGGTATTTTAATTTACTTTAAGTCAAACTATCCATAATGCCATTTTCTTTCCTGAACCTTAAAACGATGGAGAAAGAATACTCCGTACCATGGATGTCCACCAACAACTGAGGTACTATCTTGACAGAACTAAGTCTCTCATATCTTCAGATCAGTTGTTCATTTCTTGAGAGTATGAGAAGAAAACAACCTGTGTCAAAATAGACTATTCGAAAATAGTTGTTTTAGTCTATTACCTTTTGAAATTCTCATCATGACAAAGCTATTCAAGGTAGGGTCAAGACTCAGTCTACCAGGACCCTAGCTTTATCTACGGCTTTTTAGAAAGGGTTGGAGTCTGGAAGTATTCCTGAAGCAGCAAATTGTTCCTGTGAACATACATTTACAAAGTGCTACTTCAGGCTTGGTTCTTCTCTAGGTCTAGATTAGGCTTTTGTAAGACTATTCTCAAAGGGGTCCTGGACCATTCCTCTTCTACCTCCCTAGTATTGTAAACTAGGGTAATATACACATATAGCTAAGGCCATTGCAGTACTGATCAATATGATGAACATTGTACAGTTGTATAATTAAACTTACAGTAACAGTAGATGTTTGAATGATCACTGCTCCAGTACTTGCTCCCCCGATCCCTCCACCCGCCTTTATTTTTTCATTAAGCTAGGGTGTGTCTCTTTATGTATGTATAAATTTTTAATCTGAGCTATGTCCTTTCAGAGATCAACCTCCATTTCTCATCTGGCATGAAAGCTGTGAGGGACTTAGTGCTCAAATGTGTTTTGAGGCAGCTCAGCTGCATGATGGTTTGAACATGTGGAAGGCACTCTGAAGCTTTTGAAGCTGGCCATCTGTTATATCCTTGGCAGGATATAGCCCATATAGCTAAGGTTACTGCAGTAAGGATCATTCAAACATCTACTGTTATGGTAAGTTTACTTACACAGCTGTATTATTTTTATATTAAGCCTGGTGATACAGGTAACAATATCATAGAAAAGATATTTAATTTGGAAAGAGTTGGTGACCATGAAAGTAAGCAGGCCTTTTGCTTCTAGCACAAATGACCTTCTGTTAATAAACAATAAGCAGTTTGAGAGGGACTGATACTAGTAAAGGACTTTAGGCAGCACAAATATTATCTCACATGCAGCATGTTTGTGGTACAGATAAGGTTAAGATGCTTAACACCACAACTTTTATCATTTTATTGCAAAAAATAGTGCAGAGCACAGGACCTGGTCATTTTTGAGTTCTGGTGAGTAACTGGGAGAGCTGCAAGCCTATACTGGTGTGATCGTCTATGCCTGTTTGCTGGGGGCAGGCAGGATACTATGTGGGTTTAAGTGAGTCATCCATGCGAATGTGATCTAGTCAATGCTGAGACTTAGACGCTGACCTCAAATTATTAGTAGCTGATGTGGATGCCACTAGGAATTATAGCATAAGAAATTCAATACTAGTTTAAAATAAAAACATATTTGGTATGTAGATACATGGGATAAAATATACTGATAAAAAATAAAATTAAGGTAGATTTCCTATAACAAAACAAAACAAAAAAACTGCCAGATCTTGTAGAGTTAATGGATTAAAAATGTCTTAATAATGTGAGAATAACAAGAACAACAGAAATATGGTATAAAGAAAGCCATGTTAGTGAAATAAACATATCAGGGTGTCCAAAGTATAAGAGGGATCAGGATGATAAAAAAAAACAAAAGATGAGTGGTATAGCTCTGTATACGGAAATGATTAATGAATGCATTGAAGTAAGAGAAACAATGAAGAGAAACACTGTGGGTCGTAGTAGCAAAGGAAAACGATTGTCCTTTCAGTTTCATCTCTGTTTTACATTAAGTCATGAGTTGCTGCTAACATTTAAAATCATGAAGTATTAAGAAAGTATCAGGGATGTTTACTTAACATGTCATCACATTACATCTTAAAGACTAAAATCTACAATTTCATCAGAGTTCTCCGAAGAAAAAGACACCTGGATAGCAAACCAGACAAAAAAGTCAATATTTATAGCATACTTAGATATCATTTTAGTATCCATTACCATCTGAAAAATGAATCATTTAAGCGGCCTTGATGATGGCTCCAAGATGGTGGTATAGACAAAATATTGCCTACATGAAACAGCCGTGAGAATCAGGGAGAGAAAACTTCAATTCAAGACAAAATTAGAACAAACGATAAAGATGATGCATCTTGAAAGCAACAGTCTGCAAATGCCTTCATATCTGAATTGCAGTGAAAAAACAAAAGTAAAGCAGACATGAGAGAACTTGTACTGAATTATCTAAAGGTAACTCTGCAGCATGTCAGGCTAGCAAAGAGAACAGGATGAGTGCTAGCAGACACAGGAACAGAAAGTTGTCCCATAACAGTAGTAGACAATTTCTGAAATATTGTATGCAGCTTCTGAAACTTAATTTCCATCAGGACATAGAGAGCATAGTGGCAGTACTAAACAGGACAATAAAAAGTGATTAATAGTGAATCACAAACTAAGCAAGTAAGGTCTATGAGTGTTTAATATTTGTAGCCTTGATGAAAGGACGCAGAAAAGGAGAATATGAAAGACGTATTTAAGACCATCAATGAAAGCCATACACTCTAAGTGGGTAAGCTCTTTCACAACACAAATATGCAAGGGTAAGTAGACACAGCCCAGACTTCGTAGACAGGCTTCTTAATCAGTGTAAGCCACTGTACCATAAATGTCCATGTTGCTGGTAGCAATTCTTAAGAGTTATGGAGCACTCCTGTTCAGTGAGCATAAGAGTGCAAAAGAAGGAATAAGGAAGTAACTGCATAATGACAAACAAATGAAACGGCCTAGGGAAATGAGATCCTAATAATATAGTAACCAAGCAATAATGGAGGGCATTATTGCACTTCGAGAATGGACTGTCTGCAAAAATTGTGTTTTACTTATTTGTATTTTTTATTACTATAGTATTTTGTTATATATTTTTGATGTAAAATAGTTATTCCGCCTAATTTTTCAAAGTTGCCGTAGTATATGTAAATGATGTTGGAGGAAGCATTTTACATCCAAAATATACAATTTTAAAAATATCTAGATAGTTGCTTAATTTTTTGGTCCCTTACTGCTAAAAATGTGTGGTTTCTTGAAAGTCATTGGGGACTGAAGTCACTAAATAATGACATACATTTGACTTTTAGACTTTATTTACTTCAGAAAATTCATGTTAACACAAATCCTGTTATTTAACTTACTTTGTGATTTTTATAAGAACAGCATTTAAAATATGTTCCTATTTTTGAGCCTTTGTTCCTACTTTATTTCAGGCTTTATTCAGATTTCTTGAGCTAATAGGTTGAGAGGTATGCAAACCTTTCATTTGTTGCAGCCACCACTGGTCCATCAATCTCACTGTCTCTCCCTCTCTAACATGTGCGCGCGCGCACACACACACACACACACACACACACACACACACACACACACACACACACACACACACACACACACACACACACACACACACACACACACACACACACACACACACACACACACACACACACACACATCACTATTGTGGGGGACACCCCCCTGATGAATATATATTCCAACTCTGAGATCGCACTACAGTGAGGAAAGGGCAAATATCCCGATCACCAATGTACTGTGATCCAAAAAAATTAATATCAAATACCTGCATTTTCGCTCATGTGAGCGCTCGGGATTTCACGTTTTCATTGATCTAAAGTAGACCCCTCTCAGCATGTGATGTACCTTAATTTCAATGATCGTGACACCGTGGTTTGCTTTAATATTAATTAGAATATTTCACAGATCTTGCTTGACATGCATCATCCACAAATCAAATATATGAGGATACATTACTTTGCCATACCTGTAGTGACTAGGGAATATATAGCTTTGTTGATTTTAGCTACGAAAAAAGTGCCTACACTTCAAGAATATTAAACAAGTTCCTTGATGTAGTGTTGCATACATGGTAGAACATGTAGAGTTTTCTATCACAACACTCTCCCTGTGATGCTGGATGATATAGGTTGCAACCATGCAGTGATAAAGACCCCCACCTGATCCACAGACACAAACTCTTTTTAATAAATGGTGATGCTATTTTCTATAATTCCATGTAGTGTAGAAGAATGTGGAATAATAACCAATGTGACCACACTCCACAGATCACATATTTACATGTATGACAAACATCTTACCTATGTCACCACTTCCTGCACAGTGAAACTCCACAGGGACATCTTGTGAGCAGGCACCGGTGTTGTGGCAAATGTCAACATATACAGCTACCTGCACTCTTCATACAAATATTGTACCTCCTACACATTGATACAATGTTGCAGGTGATGCTGGATATTCTCTGGAGCTCTCTGGTTAATGACACCTGTAGGTAACCAACAGAGCATGGCTGAACACTAGTGTAATACCATATATGCACAACCACACAGTATTATAGATCTCATGTTATACCTGCTCAAAGCTGGATACTGTCGCTTTGCTATATCTGGAAACACTCAAACATGACTGACAAAATCTACAGGATGCTTATAACATGTTCTATGGTACACAATATGCTTGTAAGGAAAGACCTGTGTAGTTCCAAGATACTTTTACATATGAACTACTTTCACACACTCATTGGTAGCAGAGGTGGTGAACCACTGCAATTGTTTGAAGGTAATTTGGTGATACAGCAGCCAGCATAAGCTGAACAATCCCACCCACCCCAGAAAGTAATACAGGCAGAATGCAGCAGCACACAGGAAGTGTTAATATCTTGTCCAGATCATTTGGCTTTAATGAGCACATGGCAGCAGTGCATTGTCACATGATACAGGCAGTATTGCTATGAGGCTATGCTGGGCATGGCATTGCATTGTTGGGCTTTACTGTGTATCAGGCATCCTCACAGGTACCACACAGGAGGGAGGGTGGTGTAGGTCAGAGTCATTATCATCTACACAGGTGGTTAGAGACACAATCACACATCTGACTACACACAATGAGCAGGTGACAGAATAACTTTAGAAGCAGAGATGAAGGGGGGTCTTGCAGTAATACATACATATATTGTGTCATACATGAGTTATCCTATGATGAGGAGGAGCTACCATTATGCGACTTTGATCTACAATGGAGATGCAGATCTTCAGGTGATGGATACTTGCTGTCTTATACAATCTCCTTCTACAAATGGGTACGGGTGCCACAAAGTCAGTCTGATGGGATTCAGTGAAGTTAAGGGCTATCAGATGCTGTAGACCAGCTACTAGTGCAAGAGTCCATGACTTGCAGCTACTATGCTGCAAAGTTGCACTAGGAAGGTTGGTTCAAATTCACTGTGATCACATGTAACTGCAGGACCACAACCTAGAGAGTGTCTGCCCAGGGGCTAACCTAATAATGGTGGCTGAGTGTCACGGCATGCTCAATGAGGAGTGGAGGAGTATGATATATGTCTAAATGGAGGAGAGGACTGTGTTACATTACCTTCAAACAATTGCAATGGTTCACTGCCTCTGTTACCAATGAGTGTGTGAAAGTAGTTCATATGTAACAGTATCTTGGGACTACGCAGGTCTTTCATTACAATCATATTGTGTACCATAGAACATGCTATAAGCATCCTGTAGATTTTGTCTGATAAGAGACTTAGGGACACAGGTGGACAGTGGTCTCACCTTCAATAACCACATCGCCACAACAGTCAGGAAATCCTTCTATATGGCACACCTCATCACTAAGGGCTTTTCATCCAGAAAAAAGGAGGTCATTGTGCCACTGTACTCATCCCTCATTAGACCCATTATATAATACAACGCCCCAGTTGGTATGTACCTCTCAAGACATCTGCAACAACTGGAAAGGCTGCAGAAATACCTCACTAAAAGAATCACAGGCCTAAAGCAGATGCCCTATGCTGACCACCTTAAAAAACTCCAGCTATACTCTGTTGCATATCGTCTACTCAGAGGCAATCTCTGATTAACATACAAGGCTATGTCAAACCCAGAGCTGTTGGACATGCTACACTTAAAGAAATCCCAATCCCTCAGAGCCACACACTCCAGGGATCTAAACCTTGTCATCACAATAAACAAAACATGCTGGAGGGATAGGTTCCTGACCCAGAGACTCCCCAGACTCTGGAATAGACTACCCATACATGTCAATCAGAGTGCCTCTTTGGCCCTCTTCAAAAGGAACCTTGACGATTGGATGAGAGAAAGGAAATTCTCCCTGGGATCACATCAGTCGCCCTGCTAGACAGGGGTCCAGGTAAGAAAATAGTGTGGGAAGAAATAGCCAGGGAATTGTTATGGCTAGGTTTGTATAGGCCCTAGGGCTGATAGCCTAGTACCAACCTATGAACCTATGAACCTATGTTGCCTGGGATAATACAGTTACCAGGCTTAACCATTATGTTCCCTTTACATACCCATATCTACCAATGTGGGCTGTTATGATGACACTTGCAGTCCTCTACATGGAGATGTGTGCTACCACAGTCCTCAGGAGAACAATCTTATCTGTGTCCCTGGACACTAAATTAACATGTATCCTAGCAGTGATCAGCTCTATATTGGAATTGCTTGCATCAAATTTTGCAGGGATGATGCAGCAGCAAATTGTTTGATTGAACACAAGTGCTGCCCCCATGTCAGGCACCACCTGTAACTGGGGATAGTTGTGCAGCCTTGTAGGTCTGTAGAATGATGAGTATGCTCGTCTCAGATGTAGTGGTGTCATCCACAGCAGTTATTGCAGAGGGTGTGTCAACAGTGCTTCTCGCAGCCATGGGGACCCTTCACACAATCATAGTGGTAAGCAGTCAAACTATAAAGTCTTACTATCAACTGTGGGTGAGACCTCACCATTTGCAAGTGTTTTGAGTGGATATTCACCAAGAATAGTGACAGACAGTGGCATTGTGCTATCAGATATGTGTGTTGTTTTCATCATCAGTCCTTTCACAGGACCAAGATTAGACTGTTTTCCTGT
Organism: Protopterus annectens; assembly: GCF_019279795.1. Taxonomy (NCBI): domain Eukaryota; kingdom Metazoa; phylum Chordata; order Ceratodontiformes; family Protopteridae; genus Protopterus; species Protopterus annectens. The sequence goes on from NC_056737.1 coordinate 1,461,303,613, forward strand.
GCAATATTCTTCAGGTGTCACTGTACCAATGATCTGTATTATGGATATATAATAAATGCAACATGAAATTGAACATGCTTGTATCTGTGCAAGCATGATAAGGGTGACAATGTGAGGTGTGCCACACAATCCTAACTTTCCTGCATTGCTAGCCAATATTGCTGAATATCTGATGTTTCTATATCAAAATCTATGCAGTATATGCCTCAGTCAGGTGTACTCTTGAGAGCACATGCTATGTTTACAAGGGCAGTTATGCAGCATGCCATATGATGGATGTAAAGACAGATAGAGGACTACATACTACAGGTGTACTTGTCATGCATTGCTACATATGCACTTCACTGCAAAGTCTGACTAATTTATAACAACTAGCAGATATACTTAGGGAATGACATTCATCTCTGCCATCAACATTAGAGCAATGTTCTAGTATATATCAGGGATATGGTGATATCCTACAGTAATGCATGGGGGCATATCTGTAGAGGAAGGGATATCATACTACCAGCATAATTCACTGTATTACTCCACATGCCATATCTCAAATTTACAGCTTGACAGACAGCTGCATTAACATGCTCTGATATTGTCAGCTATTACATTGCAAGAACAATATATGCATGCTATAGACATCCAAGCAAACATATTTTCATTTGTAGTTTTCTGTAATTTGGATGTCACTGCAAGGTTGAACATCTCTAGGAAACTAGATAACTACTATTAGTATTTAAGGTACTGTTTGTCTCCTCTGGGCTGTGTATAGGACCTGATTGTATTGCTAATCTGACAAATACTGTCTGTAGCCCAAATATCCAGATATGCTTATCCTGGCATACAAAATGGTGACACGTATCTCCACCTATGCAGTCTTTATACTTTTTTGCACAAAATAAAAGAAAATTAGGTCAGTCTGCCTGAATGTCTATGAAGTATTTAATTATAGTTGCTGCACACTCGAACCATTGAGTTATAGGCATATGTCTATACATGTCTCTTTGAACTTGTGATCATGGGCTTGTGCATCACTTCTGCTTGACTACATATGTAGCCTTCTTCATACTCTCAACCACCACTATCTGCTCTTCAGAAATCATATGTCTATGTAGTGACTGAGACATGGTTTTAAATAGAAGTGAGCACTCTTGCTGTGCAGGGCTATAACCCCTTCCACTTGTTTAGATCAGCAACTGAGCAGGATGGGAAAAAATTGGAGGTGTCTAAAGCTACATCCAGAGGAGATTCACATCAAGGCTTGTAAAAAACATGATGTACTAGAGTTTCTCTGTGTCCAAATCACCATCAAAAAGGTCCTGTACCATATATTAGTTAGCTATAGAACCTCCCTATTACATAAGAAAGCCACAACACCTATCTACAGGAACTAGAATCACTCGGTATTAAACCCAATACCATTTTCCTAGGTGATCTAAACTATTCCCCAATAGACTGGAAAAGCTACCCCACCGTTAGCGCACAAGCACAAAGATTCCTGGACTTTGACAATATAAATGTCCTGGAAAATTTAATCTGAGTATCCAGTAATCATGAAGGGATTCACATCTAGATTAGGGGAGGTCATCGTGCCTCTTTACTCATCCCTCATCAGGCCCATGATCGAGTACAATGCCCCTTTTGGGATGTACCTTACCAAACACCTGCAGCAACTGGAAAGACCCCAAAAGTACCTCACCAAGAGGATCAAAGGGCTCAAACAGATGCCATATGCTGCCCGGTTAAAGAAACTCCAGCTCTACTCAGTGGCATACCGACTGCTCAGAGGTGACCTGTGTCTGACGTATAAGGCCATGTCCAACCCGGAATTAAGGGACATGCTGCACCTCAAAAAATCCAAATCCCATCAAGCTACACACTCGAGAGACTTGAACCTCAGCACTGAAATAAATAGGACATGCTGGAGGGACAGATTCATAACCCAGAGGCTCCCTTCACTATGGAATAAAATCCCAGTCCAGGTTAGGCAGAGTCCCTCATTGACTCTCTTCAAGAGGAATCTTGATGAGTGGATGGGAGATCATAGGTTTACCCCGGGTATCACTTCTGTGTATCACTGTTAGACAGAGGCACAGTATACTTACCTCGAAAAAGGGCATAGCAAAATTAATTTAAAATGGGTGGCGAAAGCCAAACATACTCTGGCTAGGCTTATAAATGCCCTAGGGCAGATAGCCTAGTATGAACCTATGAACCTATGAGAAATATTATCTTGTATATTGTCCTTACTAATATGGGAGAATCTTGCACCATCCTTTGCTTATCTTCATCACTTGTTAGGTCTGGCCATAAAGCATTCTCCTTCGAAATAAATTTGAAATCAGAGATCCCTTCCACCAAAGTACTTTTAGACATTTCTTTAAGACAAACTACCTACTCCAAAGTGATATTTTGGCAAGATTAATTTCCCTACCTAACTCGGTTCATTCCACTGAAGATGCAGAAACATATATCACAGCACTATACCTGCATGTTAACAACTGCATAGATGCATCTGTATCCCATAGGAACAAGTGCAGGGCAAACTCCAGTAACAAACCCACATGGTGGAACCATAATAGCAACAAGCTTTTTAATAAAAGGAAAATAATTTTTACCAAAAGTAAGCAGAGTAAGTCCCAGAATGCTATAGCCCTTTTCACTGAAATCAACAAACAGAGGAACAACTCAGTAGCTTAATAAAGAATACCAAAGCTAAGTCTGAGGTTAAAGTAGCTACCCAATCCAAAGACAATCACAAAGCATTTTTGAGCTATGCTGATAATCACAAAAGCATAGCACAACAATGCAAAAAGCAAATCAAATGAATAAAACAAATTAAAGGCAAAATGTATTCACCAGACCGATTTATTGCGAGTGCTTTCGGACGCAATATTATGCAAACATCTTCAGACAAACATAACAAAGACTACAGGGTTTAAATAAACTACCAAAGGGTGACATCATCATTCAGTCAACCACAATTAAAGACACAAACCTTCCCTAAAAGCATATAAAAATAGTAATGATAATAACCATTTATAACCATAAAAGTATATTAAAAAATAGATAAAGACATATATAAATTCACTCATCATTATTCCCATCCACATACATAACGACACTTATTAGCATATTTCTAAGGACTTTAATTTAAGCAAACTTTTCAAAGAACTTATTCATTCAGCTCTGGAAACATATAGGCATTAGCTGAAACTTTCCACAAAACTCCCTCATGTCTAACCTGAGGGGCCAGGGGCCAGCCCTAACATTTTCCTTAACCTGCTCTATAACAAGGAACAGGAAGAAATGGTCATTATTTTCATTTATGTGCTTAGCTAGGGCATTAGTACAATCCCTTTTAGGGATACTATACTGATGCTCATAAATTCTTTGTTTTAAATGTCTTTCGGTTTTACCTATGTAAAACTGGGGACATAGCTGACATTTGGCAAACTAGACAACCTCAGAACAGTCACAATTGTACCTACCATTGATTGAATAGGCATGGTTCCCTACTGTAAACTTATTCGAGGTTTTTATATGTTTACAGTAATTACAACTGCCACACTTAAACATGCTCACATTTCTATGAATAGCATGGGTGCTCATCTCGACTAAGTTCTTAAGGTTATAACCCCACTTATAAACAACTTTCGGAACATCAGGTACCCTTTTCCTAAGGTGGGGGTCATCAATCAGAACAACCAAATTTTTATAAAGAATATCTCTGACATATCTGGCATCAAGAGAGAAGGGGATATTAAATGTCAGTGAGAAGCTAGAACCATTAATATCATTCAAAGGACTACTATATTGTACTAATTTGGGCAACCCTTTGTGTTCCATTAATACACCCTTGTTAAGTATAGGTTTAAACCAGCCTGAATCACGTTTAGTACTTACTTCACCAACTAGTTCTTCTATCAAAGGGGATGGATACCCTCAAGCTAAAAACATTCTTTTAAAGGTTTTACATTCATCCAAAAAATCATGTTGTAGAGTGTTCATACGGGCTGCTCTGACAAGTTGCCCCTTGACAACAGACCGTTATTGATTATATGGGTGGGAGCTATCAAAATGCAAAAAAAAAAAAAAAAAACAGTTAGAGTAGGTTGGCTTACAATATATCTTGGCTGTATAACAGCTATTAGCCCTATCTTTGCTTAATAATACATCAAGAAAAGATATAGTATCAGTGTTAAATTCATAGGTAAAACTCAAAAAGGTGGTGAGCTCAGATAATTTCCAAACAAATTCTGCAGCATTATTCTCACCACCTTTAAACAACACAAATGTATCATCCAAATAACATGTGTACCGAAAGACATGCTCCTTAAATGTGTCATGGCAAAACAAAATTTCATTTTCCCAGTATGCCATGACACAATTTGCGAAGCTCCCACCACATGGAGAACCCATAGCTATTCCTGATTTTTGGAGATAAATATTACCCCCAAACAGAATGTAATTGTTGGCCAAAATAATATCCAATATACTCAATCAGATTAATTTCATCCCCTGCGAACCCTAATTTATGTAAAAATTATCGGGTCCAAGAAATGCCCAACGTTTATGGGATAACAGTATACAGATCGTGAATGTCAATGGTTAAAAAATTAAACTCACCATTGAAGTCCAATCTGTTTAATGTCGCAAGAAAATCCCAGGAGTTACAACAAATTTGGGGCTGGCCAGTTAAATATTTTTTTAACTTTGTATCAACCACCTTGGCACAACCATAGGTAATACTATTTCAGCCATCAACAATAGGCCGAAAAGGTGGGTTATTCAGATTTTTGTGTAACTTGGGAAGCCCAGACATAACTGGTGTCACTGGAGAGGGAATAGTAAGCTAATTGAAAGTGTCTAAATCAACCATACAGTCAATAAACAAATCATTCAACAAGTCCCTAATATGCTGATAAGAGCAATGCAATTGAGTGATAGATGCTTTTTCATAACTGTCTGTACATAGTATACTCAACATTTTTTATGATAATTGTCTTCACCCATGAGCAGGATACCGCACCCTTATCAGGTTTAAATACTCTGATGTTATGAGTTCTTAAAAGTCTTAAAGCATCAATCTGATTATCAGAAATATTGACCCTGGCATGACCTTTAGATTTAAAATGACTGACTCAAATTTATCAGGTCTAGTTCACAAAGTTTCTCAAAAAGAAACAAGGAGTTGTGTAAGGGTGGATTAAAAAGACTGGAAACATGGTATTCAGTATTAAGACTAATAGTGTTCCCCAACAAAAAGTTTAAGTTCAATTTCCGAACAAAGAGCTTTAAGTCAAGTAAGGTTTCAGCTAAGTTCATATGTCTGGATGGTACGAATGATAATCTCCTCGATAAAATGTCATAAGGGACATCAAATTCAGTAAAATGATATATTTTAAAGTCACTTGTGTTTTGACAAGAATCTCTGGGTGAACATCATCAAGTAAAACATTAGAATCAGTCCCTACTCAGCCCACGATCATCTCCATTGCCTGTTGCTCTTCTTGGTACACAGGGGATTGAAATTGTTGACTCTCAACCCCGGATTGTTTACAGGCATGCCGTTCTGAAAACCCGAGAGACTAGACCCATTATTACCATCCCCTTGTTGATTCCTTATGTGCTGGCTGCATCTAGGAGAAGTACTAGGGATGGTATTAGGTTTATTAGAGGCATCCATAACATCGGCTGACCTGAAAGGCACAGATACATTCAAACTCCTCCTCTCCCTATTGTGAGGTGAATCCAATTCAAGAGAGGATTGATTGACAGTAGTAGCGACCAATGGTGGAAGGGGGTAGGCTGTGCCATTGTTGTAGTCTCTTTGGTCCTGTTCTAATTTTTTATTTTTCACAGTCTTTATTTTATACAGGGACTGTTTGATGCTGTTAAAATGCAAATAAACTTGTATTTATATCTTAAGAAATCAGCATCCTGCTTAATGTTTTTTCCCAACTCAAATAATTCATTTTTGAGGAAGTCAGATTGCAGACTATAGTGATGAACAAGCAATGGTAAAAACTCACAACCTTGCTTGTCAAATAAATCCAACAGTTCTTTGTGAAACTGTGAATTACAAACCAAACAGGAAGGGAAGCGCCATTGCCATAACCCCTTCAGAATGTGACATCTAGAAATACACTCACGCAGATAAACAATCTCTAGCTGTAATTTTTTGTATTTAGACAATTTCAAATCAAACTTCTTTAGATTTTCAACGATGCTACAGATTAAAGGTTGATTTCCAAAACTGTTAGCCCCATTTGACACATCTGTCAAATGAATAGATGTATTTAGGCAGTCAGACAGTGACCCCTCAGGTTAGAAATGAGGGAGGTATGGTGGCAAGTTTTAACTAATGCCTATGTTTCAAGTTAAAGTCCTTAGAAAGATACTAATAAGCGTTTTTATGTATGTGGATGGGAATAATGATGTGTGAATTTATTTATGTCTATTTTTATGATACTTTTATGGTTATAAATGGTTATTATCATTACTATTTTTATATGCTTCTAGGGAAGATTTGTGCCTTTAATTGTGGTTGACTGTATGATGATGTCACCATTTGTTAGTTTATTTAAACCCTGTAGTCGTTTTTATGTTTGTCTGAAGAAGTTTGCATAATATTGCATCCAAAAGTGCTCACAATAAATCGGTCTGGTGAATACCCTTTGCCTTTCACAGCACAACAATACACTGAGCTGATTGTGAATGAAGCTGAATTACACTGAGGCTGAAGATATAGCAAAACTACTGGGCAATAAATTTAGCTCTAACTTTACACATCTCTCCCTTCTGCTTGCCACTTAAAATATGTCTAAAACTGCCTCACCTCCAGCTACCACATGAAACCAAGTCTTTAAAGTGCTATCAAAAGCTAAATATACAGCAAAGAGGGGTCCTGACAATAATTTAATCACACCCCTAACAGCAGCATTAAATCTCAGCCTCCATATTGGTTTTGCACAAAGTGAATGGAGAACAGCTACAGTAATTCCCCTGCAAAAGAAAGGACCTTCCCTAGACCCAGGCAATTACAGACACACAAGTCTTACCAACCTCATATACAAAGCTATGGAAAGACTTATCATGGAACTAATCAATTAGGACCTCCAAATTCTGGACCCATCTCAGTTTGGATTCATCAAGGGCAGGTTGTACTTACTCCTGAAAAGGTCACCAAAGCAAGGAATGAAGGCAGAATGGTGTACACTGCATAACTCAACCTGGCCAAATATTTCAACAACATTCCTCACTCAGGCATAGTAGAAAACCTAAGTAAACTGGGAATAAACTCCTATGTCATCTGCTGGATTGTCAACTGGCTCACAGATAGGACTCAGGAAATCATAATAGTGGAAGTTACCTATACAAAGAGACCAGTCACCAGTGGAGTACCCCAGGGTTCTGAGCTGGGAACTCTCCTGTTTGACATCCACTTTTCTTAGGTGAGTGCCATTACCATTGGCTGAATAAGTTTGCAGATGCCTGCAAGCTAGGAGCATTCATTGAATTCTCCAAGTGACTTAACCATTCTGCAGGAAGGATTGTTCCAAGTAAGTAACTGGTGCCAAAATCATAGACTAGAGATAAATGCAAAACATTTGATTTACCTTTCAATTGTCATCTGCCATGTGTCCGACGTGCATAACGCCGAAAATACGGCTGCAAAAAAATGACAATGCTGATTCACCATGTGTTTGAATGCCAAATAAGTGAATGCTTTTTTGCCACTCAAACACATGGATCAAATGTCGGAAATGGCTTTCCAGCAAACCATTTTTGACATTTGATCCATTGAAGTTCTCCATATTTCAGTAATACGGGTCACAGAACAGGATGATCGCACATACCATGTGCGACAAAACAAAAGTAAACCAAAAATTCATTAATATATCCTTTGGAAAGTCATCTATACCAGGAAACCACCATATTCACAATATACCCCTAAAAGTTGACCCAGTTGTTTGGGATTTGTGAACTAATGTAGACAGTGACCTAACTTTTGACCAGCATGTGTTCAGTGTTGCAAGACAATACTTCTATATTGCACAGCTTATTAACAAAGGTATTCTGTCTAGCTCTGGGGATGTCATTGTAACTGTTTATTCACTCCTCATTAGACCAGTCATTGAATATAATGCCCTTTTAGCATGTATCTGTTCAGACACATGCAGCAACTGAACGCGCACTGAGATACCTTACTAAAAGGATACAAGGTCTAAACAACATGTCCTACATGGACAGACTCAAAGCCCTGAAACTATACTCATTATCCAACAGACTGCTAAGAGATAACTTGTGTCTGGCTTACACGGTATCCTCTGAACCAATACTGATGGATTTACTGCACATCATCAAATCAAATGGCATCAGAAAACTCAGCCTAGGGATGTAAACCTCTTCCGCTACATCAACAGAATAGTTTGGAGAGACAGGTATATCTCCTAAGGATACCACTGCTCTGAAACAGACTCCCAATCTAAATAAAACAAAGTTCATCCCTGTCCATATTCAAGTTCAACTTGGATCTATGGATGAGAAACAGAAAATTTACTCCAGGACTGCCCCTTGTACTACTAATGGACAGAGGCACCTCATAAATGAGTTATCTCATGCATAAGCTACTCAGATTATCTATGATATGCTCCCAGTTATTATCATTAAGGGTAATATATATTTATCAACCATGGGATGGGTAAGAACATTCTCTTGCTGCTGTGCAGTAAATCCATCATTACTGGGAGCTATAGACCCATAAGCCTAGCCAGCTTTATCTACAAGGCCAAAGAAAGAATCATCATGGGCCTTAACAAGGACATAGGAGACCTTCAAACTCTTGATCTGACCCAGTTTGACTTCATTAAGGGTAGATCATGCTTATTAAACCTGGTGGACTTCTTCAAGAATGCCACCTAAGGCCTGGATGAAGGCAAAACAGTACATACCGCTTATATTGACTTGGGCAAGGCTTTTGACACTATTCCCCCACCCAGTTATCATTGAGAAACTCTCCCAGCTGGGGATTAACCCATACATCACTATATCTGTAGCCAACTGGCTAACAGACAGAATGCATACTGTCAGAGTTGGGGAGACCACCTCTACCAGTAGACCCGTTACGAATGGTGTACCACAAGGATCTGTGCTGTGCCTCTACTGGTTGGAATCTATTTCTCAGAAGTCCAGGAAAAAGTAGATTGCCTGTGTCTTACCAAGTCTGCTGATGATTGCAAACTTAACATATTACAAAAAGGGCTAACACGGAAAAATGACTGATGCTAAAGCCATGGTCTAAAACTAAATGCAATAAAGGGAATCATTGTGCCCTTTGACAAAAGAAAGTGCCTGCAAATTACAGTACTGAAAGCACACCCTAAGCTCAAACTCAGTGGTGCAAGATTTGGGAACACAGGTTAACAACCTAAACTTCAATCACCATGTGTCAATAGTGGTAAGAAAAGCCTTCTACAATGCATATCTTGTAAGTAAGCAGATTGCATCCAAGACAAAGGGTGTTATAATTCCTCTGTACTCAACCCTCATCAGACTCTTAATAAATGCTCCCTTTTGAATTAACCTCTCCAGGCACCTGCAGCAGCTGAAGAGACTACAGATGTTTCTCAACAAGAAATTTCAGGGCCTCCAAAACATGACCTACATGGAATGACTCAAAGCCCTGTAACTGTTCTCTGCATCCTATGGGCTGCTGAGAAATGACTTGTGGCTGGCCTACAGAGCAGTCTCAGACCCTGTCCTAATGGAAATGCTGTAAATCTGCAAATCAAATGGAACAAGAGTCACTAGCTCCAGGGATCTCAATCTAGCTTGTGACATCAACAGAACATGCTGGAGAAACAGATATGTCTTCCAGAGATTGCTGCTCCTCTGGAATAAACTCCCAATTCATGTGAAGCAGAGATCCTCAGTGAACCTATTTAAGTGCAACCTAGACAACTGGATGGGAGACTGTAAATTCACCCTGGGGGTGTTACTTAAGTCCCTCATGGATAGGGGCAGTCAGTGCTGATCATAGACTTGCTGATCATAGACTCACCCTGCAAATAAAGACTATATAACCATGGTCAATTAGGGAACATGGATATAACATGACTAGGCTTGTAAAGGCTCACTAAGGTGCATTTCACAGACCCAAACAACTGTATATCCAAATACACTAACCAAACTGCAGCAGAATTCAATGTTCTGATAATAAAACATTATAAAGACAACAACTGCCTGCAATTTAATAATACTCTGTTAAAAAAATTGTTAAAAAATCAAAGGATAAGCTCTTTTGTTTGCAATATATAACATTCAAACTTCTTCAGATCCATTTTAAAATCACCATGTGAAGGTGTTTTTATAAACTCTGTCACATAACTACACTCTTAAAGAGAACTTGCCTTTAAAACTATAAGCAGTTTAACCATGCAAAGCCCCTTAAAAATTGTTGGCATGTAGTTGGCATGCAACTTTAAAACACTTGCTATAGACATTACATCATTTAAACCTGGATAGATAGCAGCATTCGGGTAAATTTGCCAACTTAATTTTTTTTCTAAAACATTTTTCCACGTCCCACCCTTTAAATCAGCATGCACCTTTTCCAATATTATATACTGAATTGTGTGATCTGTATATTGGAAAATGTGCTTATGTAAAGCATTAAGCATTTTTGCTGTTTTTATGTCATAAAAATGTTCATATATTCTTGATCTCAGTGTTCAGTCTTCCCAATATAGTATGCTTGACACAATTGATAAAGAGCATTAATACCATTTTCAATTAGCTCAGCACATTGTTGTGTATTTTGTTTGAGGTTACATACATATCTGAAGAATGCCTTATGATAGTCTCATAGGCTAAGGACAACTTTCACTTCAAACTTGGCTTTGATAGACTTAGTGAATTCAAAAACAAACCCAAGTTCAGCTATATGGTCAAAACTATCTCAAAAGAAGAACAGTAGATTAAAAGAATGCTGACTAAACATCGTACTGTGAAATTTAGTGTCTATATATCAGTTTTATTAGAGTCTTCTTCAGAATTCAAACACACGGTCCTGCACAAACCTTTAAATAGCCATATAAGTCATGTAATCTGAGTCATATGACCAAGAAATCAAGTGACTAAACACTTAAAGATACATACCGAATAAAATATGCAAAAGCATATAAAACAAGTACCAGACAAAAAGGGTTTTTGTAGTTTTGCAGCCCTCATTTTTAAAACATAGTTAATGAAAATGTCATCATTTAAATTTGAAATACCAAGAATTTAATCACAATTGCCACAGTTCTCCCCTATATCCAATCATATTTTCCCAAATTCCACTTTTCACTGGATAAAGAACTTGCTACAATATGAAAAATATGAACTTTTTGAAACTGGTACACTGTTGTGCATGTTCACTAAGTACTAGTAAGTAAGAATTGTTATGGCTAGGCTTGTATAGGCCCTAGGGCTGATAGCCTAGTACCAACCTATGAACCTATGAACATTAGTTGGATCATTGTTTCCTACACTATAATTGTGCTCATAAATCCTTTGCTGAGTGAGCTTTTGACTTCCCACAAAAAGACTAACACACGCCCTACATAACCAACAGCCCTTTTATATCCTGGGATAGATATATTGGTTGTGTCATTCATAAATCTACACTGGGTGCAACAGCCACATTTAGCCATTTTTGCAACACTAATTGAGTAGGACAGAAATGTATTGCAATTTTTTAAACTTGTCTTTAAGATTACTGTTCCCTTTATACACAAATAAATGCTCATCACCACAAAGTTGTTTGAGGGGGACCATTCTTGATGGCTAGGTCCAAATTATGATGTCTTGTGTTTTTAAGATGTATGTCATTCTTGTCAAATGGTAAAATCATCTCTGTTTTAAAGTTGACAATCTCATGCTGGACATTTGTTTGTTAACTGAATCAGGTTGCTTCAAAGTAAGGGGAAAGTCACTGCACCTCCTATGGAATTTCAGTTACCAAATTTTGGATTAGTTTTTTGGGGTATCCTCTCTCCAAAAACAGTGAATATTCCCTTTTTTCGTGAACTTCTCAACATCTGAAGTTAGTCTGCAAAGCCTGATAAGTTGATCTTTGACCACCCCTTTCTTTTCCCATATAAAGTGTTGGCTGATAAAATGTGCAAAGACTATTAGTATAGGTAGGCTTCTTGTATACATTGCATTTAAATTGCCCCATAGTTACATTTTTTGAAACATTGATATCTAAAAAAAACATGGTTAATTTATCACACTAAATAGTAAATTCTAAAAAATCAGTTGTAGCATTCAAATAAGCAGTAAAAATGTAGTTAATCCTCATCACTGTCCCACAATAAAAATATCACCCATATATTGTAAAGGCAATGAAGTTTTGGGCTTAAATGGATAGTCAAGGACAGAACGTTTCTTTCAGTACCACATAACTATGTTTGCATAAACTGGTGCAGATTTTGTGTCCATTTTCACACCTCTTTTCTGGGAAAATATTCTCCCTCAAAAAACACATTAGTATTTAAAATACTTTCCATTGTATCATGAAGCAAAGAAATCGCTGAATTTCAAAAGGTGTGTTCATCACAAGAGCTTCATGAAACCAAGTAAGACCAATGTCAGGGGGGATACTAGAAAAACAATCTTTCACATCCACTGTTCCCAGCAGTGTATGTTCATGAATGATTATATCTGTCAAATGTTTTTAAAAAGGCCACGAATCTCTTAAACTATGACTGGCATTGTAAAAAAAAAAAATGTTTTAACTTTATATAACAATCTATGCAGCCAATCCTTCAGTTTTAGAACCACGTGAAGAGATGATTAGCCTACATAGTGGGTCAGACAATTCCTTGTGAATTTTCTTGAATGCCAAATACTGCCAGGGTTATCAGAAATATAACCATAAGAAACTCATATAAAATTTTGTCAATAAATCTCACAGACAGAAAGTTTTCAAACCACATATCAATGTTTTGAAAGAAATGTTGATAAAGTTAGATGTGGGATCATATGATGCAGCACAGAATAAAACACCAGATACCTTAAAACATAAATATTGTGCTGTTAGGTTGAATGGAGAGTAACTCCAGTTGATTTAAGTTGATTTAAGTAAGTGGTGTAATTTTACTGGGTGATAGGGGGATCTACAGCATGCAAAGATATGGTGTTGACTTTGCTTATGGTGAGTTATACCTGAAAAATCTCTCATGCATCACATTGCTTAACCAGCCTTGAGGTATTGTACTTTTGATAAAAAGTTAGACACCTCCACCTTTTGTACCATTCTCTGCAGTACCTGATCTAACAATGTGAAAGGCATTATAAACCTGCACTGCAGGTGGTGCTGTCCCAAGCTTAAAACCACGAGTCAGTAATTACACCAACATCTATGTTATCTAGGGTAAGGAGACCTTACAAATAATGGTGTTATTGGATAATTTATGAGGTATGGCAAGGCATAAATAAGCACTGTGGAAGTGGACAAGTCCTTAGCCAATATTTAGAAGCCTAAAGGGGACATCCAGACCATCCCTGGTGAAGAAGAGTGTTTTTTTAAATATATCCTCCTCAGCTGACAGATTCTATACCTTCTTTGAATGGCATCAAAAGCTAACCAAAATTTTAAATTCAAAAATCTTTTGTTAATATTGTAGCATCATTCTGAGAAAAGGTAGAATGATGCTCAATGTTACATACATACCAGCCTGGAACACATAGTGTGATAGCTCCCTCACATAGTCCAGGGAGGTACAACCCAGGTCATTTACACCCATGTGGACTATGAGTAATACTTGTGATTCACTGACATGAGACCTTGCATAATCCGGCAGATCCTGGCTGATAAGCAACTGACCATAACCTCCTCTTGCTCAGCCTGGACAGTGGGACATTAGTATGCCTTACAATGAAGTCTCCTATGATCTATATGATAGAGATATTAGATAGCGAGGTTGTCTGCCTTATGGGCTAAGACACTGAGTTACAGTGAGGTGTGGCAGATTGTGTTATGTTGGGTGTTGCTGCAGTAATGTGCTTTTAAGGTTACTGAGGATACTTAGTGTGATTTCTGAATCTGGGAGGGCATTAAGATTTGGGTAGTTTACTTTTAAAGGCTCAATATATGTGGGCCTGTATATTTGCCTTGTAGTGTGTGCCTGGCAGGTGTTGTGCAGTGTTGTGCAATGTTGTTTGCTGATGACAATGTGTTTGGTAATTGCAATCTTTTTATGTGAGAGTATCTCTTCCAAAGACTGTGGAAAGCACATTTCTCACATACCACATCAGATTGTTCGAGAGTTATATAGTTGTCAGTAAACATGAAAAATGGATATCCATGATTTCAGGAATCTATGTAATGGGCTTCAGAGGGAGTGTGGCCAAGGGGATATTTAGGGCTTGTAGAGAGTGGTTACCAGGGGGTATTTAGGGTTGTTAAGGACAGGTACCAAGGGGTATTTAGGGCTGTGAACAATGTCAAAAGTACTGTGTTCTAGGCTCTGTGCTCCTCTTCTGTGTAACCCCAATATAGGAGAACTAAAGGAGATTATAATTGATTTTATTTGGATGTTAGTAATGTAAAGAACAAAGTCTTAATGTAATCTCAGTCTTAAACTCAAGCTTTAAGAGTTTAAAGAGAGAGCATTCCAAGCTTTGATCTTTTGGTGCCAAAGTAAAATGAACAGAAGAGATGAAAATGGGAGGAGCTTTCAAAAGCTCCATTTACAGAAGGCAGGTTAAAACTCACAAGGTTTAAGAAGCAGAACAAGGAAAGAAGGAGTAGGTGGGGAAAAACCACAGCAGAGAGTTAATCACTTAACAGTTGTTGCAGATCTTATCAAAGAAAAAAAGGCTATAATATGTGTGTGTGTGTGTATGTGTGTGTGTGTGTGTGTGTGTGTGTGTGTGTGTGTGTGTGTGTGTGTGTGTGTGTGTGTGTGTGTGTGTGTATATATATATATATATATATATATATATATATATATATATATATATATGTGTGTGTGTGTGTGTGTGTATATATACTCTGTGCATCTGTATGTTCTGCATGTTCTTTCTTCTCCTACCTTGTACCTGGCTGCTGTGCTCCCTGCTCCGGCACTTGACCTACACCTTTTGTTCCTGTATGTCCCTACACCAAACACCTGAATTTACCCTGCTGGACGCCTCAGAAAATTAGTTCAAACTAAAGAATTAACCTACCAGCTCCCTGAGAGACATTTCCTTTCTTAAAAGGCAGTGAAACTTTGTGTTCCTGTATGTCCCTGCACCAAACACCTGAATTTACCCTGCTGGACGCCTCAGAAAATTTGTTCAAACTAAAGAATTAACCTACCAGCTCCCTGAGTGACATTTCTTTTCTTAAAAGGCAGTGAAAGTATGTATTTTTACAGCTAAGAGTAAATTGCAATTATATGAATGTTTTAAATACTCTGCTAGGTTAGACATGCTTCCCAGTCAGGTTAGTCAGCAGCTAACCCCCCCCCCCATTTAACACTTATCCTTTTAAATAACCCCTACTTCCAGCTTATATACTCTCTATCACTATTTGGTTCATCCCCGCCTCTCCCTTAGCCTGCTATCCCCTGTAGGAGACCTATCTGTTGCAATAAAGTGACTGGCCACTAGGTGGTGCCTCAATGCAAGCTTTCTGTATATTAATTTCCTACCCTATTCTTATCCATACCTCCCTAACTCTGTTCCCAGTTTTCTACGGACTTACTCTTTCACCTTCTCTCCTTTGTCCTAAGGTACCCTTAATCACATTCTACTCCTCTAACATCCTGATTCTCTTCTTACAAGCCTCTTAACTTTCTTCTACATTCTCCCACTTTCAGACTTACCTGCTGAATTCTCATACTTCACTGATTGTCTTCCTTGATAGTCTATTCTCTTGTCTCTACCCGCTTCGTTCGCCCTTCGGGCTCACTCCGCTCCCCTACCCTGCCCCCAATTCTCACACAACCTCAGTGCTCCTACATTTATTTTTCTAAAGACACACCCCCACTACACCTACTCCTTTCATACAAATCACATCATTAACACTCCCAGCCCCCTTTTTTTCACAACACACCCAGTAATATCTACCTCTCATCCCTCCTTGGTTTAATATCCTACCTACTGCAATATCTCCTACGTGCTTTTAAAACCTACCTCCCATTTCTCTCTCACCTCACTAACCATTAAAATGTCTATATCAATCATCCCTTACCAATTACAATTATTAATCCGGGTCTCACTCCTACCTCCTCTAGCCACTACCTATCTCTCAACCTCCTATGAACAACCACTTTACTCTACCCTTCTCTTCCCCTCCAAACACACCTCAACACCAACATTACCTTTCTCTCCAAATTTCCTAAACTTCATTTACAAACCCAGCTACCTACTAGCCAAATATCATAGACTAGCACACATTAAGTACACCAACCTAAAAACTAGAAAATTATTTGACTATTATTGTAAGCCTCTCCAGCCTAAACACTTAACACTCCCCCACTCATTATTGGATGGGGACATTCATCCCAACCCTGGCCCAAACTATACCCTTACCACTGTAAACTGCAACCAAGACAAAACTAGTACCCTATCACCTACCAAACCTTCCAACTCACTCCCTATAGCACATCTTAATATACATAGTATTTGCAATAAAATTGCTCAAGTTCATGCCCTCCTAGATGTCCACCTATTTGACATCCTGTGTTTATCAGAAACATGGCTAAAACCTACCATTAAAGACAATGAAATAACCTCACCTGGTTACAATATCATTAGACTTCACCGTACAGCCAAAAAGGGAGGAGGGGGTAGCAATCCTCTATAAAGCAGAGCTACAAGTCAGCACTATAAATCTTAACCTACCTGTGGACAATAGTGCAGAAATAATTATCTCCAAACTTCAGGTCAACATATGTAAAGCCATAAACATTATCTGTATATATCTTCCCCCATGAAATAACATTAATACACTTGAGTATATCATTAACTGGCTTTCTCTTAATCTCCAACAAGAAACCATAGTCCTAGGGGACTTTAATATTGATTGGAATTCCTGTAGTAGTACAAACCCCACCACCCATATTAACCTATATGGCTTCTCACAACTTATTAACTGCCCTACCAAAACTAATAAACTCAACAACAAAGAAAGTACCTTGGACTGGATACTTACTAATACTCCTCATCAAACCTACATAGCAGTACCCTTCCAGATGACCTAAGTGACCATTCATTAACTTGTATTATCAGACATAAAACCAACCTAACTTTCCCTAACACTTTCAGAAAAGCAATTTAACCCAGAACTTTTCCAAACAGAACTGAAACAATGTAATTGGTCACCATTAAAATCTCTCCCTCTAAATGAAGCAGTAGAATACTTCATTTCCACATTCTTAACCATCCTGGACCACCACGCACCAACTCGCTCTATTAGAACCAAAGCTAAACCAGCCCTTTGGCTCTCTAACAATACTAGGCAAAAAATCCTTCACAGAAACAAATCCTAGGCAAAATGGTGTACTACTAAGAATCCGACAGACCACCAAACCTTTAGAGAACATAGAAATATTACAAAAAAGCCATCCTGTTAGACAAAAATAACTTTTATCTCCAATTACAGCAGACCTCCCACAAGGAACCTAGAAAATTTTGGACTAGTATTAACAATCTTCTATTCAAAGGCTAAACTATCACACCCAACCCACAAGGCTCAAACCCTGAGAATGCCACACAAACAGCTAATGCCTTTAATTATTTCTTCACAGACACCATCCAAACTCTTGCTAGCCACCTCTCTCCTGATACCTCAAATTTGCCTACTTCTTATACAAACCCACACCCATTATTTCATTTACAACCAGTGTCTACTTCCTTTATTTCCTCCCTTCTCCAAAAATTAAAACCTACCACCCCCTCAGCTGACAAACTCCCAGCAGAATTCCTGCAGAAAAATGAGCTAAAGCCATTGCCTATCCCATTTCCATTCTGATAAATAGATCCATAAGTGAAGGAACTATCCCATCTATCTAGAAAAGTTCTCATATCATCCCATTACATAAAGGAGGGAACTCCAATGACTTTTCTAACTTTCGTCCCATAGCTTTACTATTCCCTATTGCAAAAACTATGGAAAAGTGCATCCATAAACAACTACTTAACCACCTTCTCCATAACAACCTACTTGTCAACTGTCAACATGGATTCAGACCTTTCCACAGTACCACCACTGCCCTGCTATCCTTCACAAACTACATCAACAATAACCGCAACAAAAATATTCTTTCATCTGCAGTCTTCATTAACTTATCTAAAACTTTTGACATGGTTAATCACCAACTACTTCTACACATATTGAATTCTCTTTCACTTGATCCTCTATCTATGAATTGGTTTACATCTTACCTAGAAAACCGACAGCAGGCTGTACTCTGGCAAAATAAGCTATCTAATCACCTTTCTATCTCCCTCGGGGTCCCACAGGGCTCCATATTAGGCCCACTCCTATTTTCCATTTAAATTAACGACCTGCAATGAGCTATTCCATACTCCACCTGCATTCAATATGCAGATGACTTTACTATAATCTGTTCAGCCACTTCTCAAACTGAACTTCAGTCTCTTACCCAAAAAGCTTTCAATACTGTAGAACAATGGTTCTCACAACACTGCCTCCTCCTAAACCACAAGAAAACTAAACTGCAACTCTTCACACCAATCCAAAAGTCCACCTCTTTGCATTTCACTCTCACTTCTAACAACGGTACTCTTATTTCTCCTGACCCAACCACTAAACTGTTAGGAATAACAATAGACAACAATCTCAACTTTGATACTCACATAAACACCACAATAAAATTAGTTAACAAAAAACTAGGATCCCTTTACAGGATTAAACCCTATCTTACACCAGTAGCTAGGACTGCTATTTTTTTATTTATTTTATTTTATTTTACATTTGTTGACCGGGCTAGTCCAGCTGGATATATGTCCATTTTCAGTGGAGGCCCGGGGAGAAAAGCTCCAATGGTTATAACAAGTATAGGGAATACAAAAAAAATATCAAAGCAAAACAAAACAAAAATTGAGCATAAAAGATAATCAGACTTTAGTATAGGTAATTTACATGTCAGAGGAAATATACATAACAAGATGGTATTCCTGAAAAAAGTTATTAAATAATTGCAATACGCAATTGATAATATCATAACGTAGTGTAAATAATACATAGTCATTTTTTTTTTTCATAGTATATATGAGATAAGTTATATCCACAAGGATGTTATGTCCGTGGGGATCAGTCAGGATGTAGTATAGAGAGAAGGAAATATTGAGGTAGAGGAAAGGAGGAAGAAAGGTTAATCAGGATTGGTACAGGAGCAAAGCCAATGTTTATTAAGATGGATTCTCAGTTGTTTTTTAAAGAGTGGAAGAGTGGACAAAGATGAGATATTGAGTGGAAGTTTGTTCCACATTTTGCCAACTGAGTTGGAAAAAAGACAATCTCCTGCAGCATTATTGGGTTTGGTACTATTAACTAGTAGTTTATCTGAAGAACGTAGTTGTTTCAGATTGTTGTAGGGAGTAAGGAGGTTAGAGAGTATTGGTGTTTTGGATGGTTGATATAGAATGTTGTGAGCTATTAAGAGCTGTTGATAAATAAGCTTGTCAGGAAGTTCAAGCCAGTTTAGTTGTTTTAAGTTCAGGCAGTGGTGAGTTCTAAACTGGAATCCTGTGGCAAATCGAGCAATATTATGGTAAGATGAAGCAAGTTTCTTAAGGTTACTTTTAGAGAGATTTGTGTAAATAGGGGAAGCATATAGAAGGGTAGAGAGGAGGTGAGATTGGGCTAAGGTGGTCCGGGCTTCAGGTGTAAGGAAGGATTTGATTCTGTAAAGGGATCCAATCTTTTTGTTAACTACTTTTATTGTGTTATTGATGTGACAGTCAAAGTTAAGATTCTTCTCAATAGTAATACCTAGTAGTTATGTAGAAGAATCAGGAGTAATATGAGTGTTATCAGTGGAAGTAATAGAGAAGTTTAGGGAAGTAGCTTTGCAGGTAGGTGCAAACAGTAGTAATTTGGTTTTCTTGGGGTTAAGGAGTAGACAATGGTCAGAGAACCACTGTTCAACAGTGGTAAAGGTTTCTTGGGTAAGAGGTTGAAGTTCCGCTTGAGAAGAAGCAGTGCAGATTATAGTGGAATCGTCTGCATATTGTATGCAAGTGATGTTAGGTATAGCTGATTGGAGGTCATTAATAAAGACAGAAAATAGAAGTGGGCCTAAGATAGACCCTTGAGGTACTCCTATAGAGATAGGAAGGAGGGTAGATAGTGAACTTTTCCTGAGTACTGCCTGCTGACGATTTTCAAGATAAGAAGTAAACCAAGTTAAGGAGGAGGGATCAAGTGCATGAGCTTTTAGTATGTACAGAAGAAGTTTATGATTAACCATATCAAAGGCTTTTGATAGGTCAATGAAGAGAGAAGATGAGAGTTTATTGATGTTATGGTTATAGTTGATGGAGTTGGTAAAGGAGAGTAATGCAGTAGTGGTGCTGTGGGAAGTTCTGAATCCATGTTGACTATTGGCAAGTAGGTTATTATGGAGAAGGTGGTTTAGTAGTTGTTTATGGATACATTTTTCCATGATTTTAGCTATAGGTGATAATAGTGCTATGGGACGAAAGTTAGAGAAGTCATTAGACTTGCCCCCTTTGTGAAGGGGAATGATATGGGATATTTTCCAGATAGAAGGGACAATACCCTCATTTATAGATCTATTTATTAGGATGGCAATGGGATAGGCAGTGGCTTTAGCTCCTATTTGCAGGTACTCTGCAGGAAGCTTGTCTGCAGATGGGGTGGTAAGTTTTAGTTTTTGGAGTAGAGATTGGATATAAGAGGTAGATACAGGTTGTAGGTGAAGGGGAGGAAGAGTAGTATTTGAACTAGGTGAGAGTAGTTTAGAAGTGTCAGGAGAAAGGTGGTTTGCAAGAGTTTGGATGGCATTGGTGAAGAAAGAGTTGAAGTCATTGGCTATTTGTGTGGGATTATCTGGGTCAGAATCCTGAGGGTTCGGTGTGATTGCTTGGCCAGGGGCTAGAAGATTATTAATACTAGTCCAGAATTTTTTGGGTTCTTTTATGGTGTTTTTCAGTATTTGAAAGTAATAGTTCTTTTTATCTGTCAGAATAGCTTTTTTGGTGCTGTTTCTCAGCTCCCTAAAGTTTTGGTGGTCAGTTTGTTTTTTGGTTGACCGCCATTTATCCCAGGATTTATTTCTGAGAATAATGTTTTGCTTCGTATTCTTGGTTAGCCAGGGTGCTGTTTTTGTTTTGGTTCTAATGGTACGGCTTGGGGCATGGTGATCTAGGATAGATAGGAATGTAAAGTTGAAGTATTCAACTGCTTCATTAAGTGGGAGATGTTTCAGTGGGGCCCAATTACACTGTATTAGTTCAGCTAGAAACTGTACAGAGTTAAAATGTTTTTTTGTACGTAGAGTTTTATATGTGGTAGGTAAGGTTAGGTTAGTTTTGTATCTAATGATATAGGTTAGAAAGTGGTCACTAAGATCATCTGGAAGGATGCCTGTGTTGTAGGTTTGTAAGGGAGTATTAGTAAGAATCCAGTCCAATGTGGTTTCAGTATTATTGGTTTTATTAGTTCTTGTAGGACTATTAATGAGTTGTTTGAAGCCATATAGGTTGATATGGGAAGTGGGGTTATTACTGTTACAGGAATGCCAATCTATGTTAAAGTCTCCTAAGACTAGTGTCTCTTGAGGGAGTTTAGTTGATAGTAGGTAAAGGATGTGTTGAAGGGTGTTGATATTATTTCCAGGCTGGAGATAAGCACAGATGATATTCATGGATTTAGTAGTATTGATTTGAAGTTTAGAACTGATAACTTCAGCATTATTGTCAATGGCAAGAGTCAGATTTAAGGTACTAATTTGGAGTTTTGTTTTGTACAGAATTGCTACCCCTCCTCCCTTTTTGGCAGCACGGTCGAGTCTAATGATGTTATAACCAGGTGGGGTGATTTCACTGTCATTAATTGAAGGCTTTAGCCAAGTTTCAGTTAAACATAAAATATCAAATTGATAGACTTCTAGAAGGGCATGAAGTTGACTAGTTTTGTTACAGATACTTTGTATATTGAGATGGGCAATAGACAGAGAATTAGTGGGTTTAGAGAATGAGAGAGATGTAGTTTTGTTTTCTATTTTGTGTGTAATGGTTTCATTATGATGTGGGCCTGGATTAGGATGAATATCTCCATCCAGTAGAAGGTGGAGGAGTATGAAATATTTTTGTTGTGGAAGTTTATAGGAGGAGTCAAATATTTTCCTGGTTCTAGGTTTCTTGAATTTGAAGTGTGCTAGTCTATGGTATTTGGCTAATAGGTAGTTGACATGTATGGTTGGGTTTAAGAAGGTAGGAGATAAATGTGTTGTAGAGGTAGAGGTGTATTTTGAAGGAATTGAAAGAGAAGAATTAAGTGGATGTTCATAAGAGGTTAAGAGGTAAGTAGATATAAGAGAATATATAAGTAGCAGACAGATAAGTGTTTTAAGTTGTGGATGGATGGATGATATAGGCATATTACGTTATATGGAGGTTAGTAAATAGGTGAGATATAGTTTAAAGGTCTGGTGTGGGGTGGATGTGAGAGTAGAAAGATAGGGGATAAGGTGGGTTTGTAAAGTAGTGGGAGAGGTGTTAAGATAGGGGAGTAGCTAGGTTAAATTAGTGGGTGTGGTGTTGAGAAAGTGGGGTGGGTTAGTTAGGGATGATAGAAATCTGATTGGAGTGAACTGGATAGGGTGTGGCTATTATTAGTATAAATGTAGGACCTCTGGGGGCGGGTGGTAATTGGGGGCAGGGTAGGGGAGCGGAGTGAGCCCGCAGGGCGAACGGAGCGGGTAGAGACAAGAGAGTGAACTACAAAGGAAGACAATCAGTGGAATGAGAGAATGTAGCAGGTAAGGTAGAAAGTGAGGAAGAAGTGGATGTAAGTAAACAGGCTGGTATGAGGAAGATATACCTAACAGAGAGGTAGAGTATAGAAATAGAGTTAAAGGTAAAGGGTGGGAGGTGTATAAGAATGTCTATAAAGAGAAGGAATTGAGAGAAAGAAACAGGGTGGGGAGGTCTATTAGAGAAATTAGTGCAGTGAGGTGAGATACAGATTGGAAATGGTAAAGCGCCACCTAGTGGACAGTAACTGATTGTGACTAAAAGTTCAGATACAAGGGTATCAGGCTATGAGAGAGGGAGTAAGGTTACTTTTAAAAACAGAGAGTATTGGCTGTTTACAAGCGTTAGGTAAAGGGATCAAAAAAAGAAAGCTGGGGAGGTAGTAGGCTGCTGGCTATCCTAAATAGGGAACTTGCCTAGCATAACAGGGAAGTCTTAATCCTGAAATTCGTGAAACAATGGTTTATTATCCAGAACAGCACATACTTTCACTGTGTTAAAAACACGTGCCTCTCAGGGAGCAGGAGGGTAGTTTCTTTTGTTTCAGGTTGCTGTTCTTTTAATTCCAGGAAGGTGTGTTTGAGGTAATAGTTACTTGGATTTACTTGTGCTGCAAGCTGGATAATGTATATGCTATAGCCAGACCTCACCTAATCTCCACTCTACTCTATGCTTTTCCTATATACACCAATCTCTCTAAAAATAACCTCAACAAACTAGCAACATTCTATAATAATATTGCTAGATTTGCTACAGGCTCTCCTTTTAGAACCCATCACTATTTGAATCTAAGACAACTAGACTGGCTAGAATTTCTTAACCCCCTCCAATTTCACCAGCTCACAATAGCCCACAAGACCCTATATTAACCCAGCAACACTCCAAATACTCTCTAGCCTCATTACACCTTATAATAATCCCAAAAATATACGCTCCTCAAACAAACTGCTGATCAATACTACCAAACCCAACAACTCAGCAGGTGACTCCTTGTTCTCTAAATCTGTTGGAAAAATATGGAATAAACTACCCTCTGAAATCACATCTCAGACTTCTCTCTCACTTTTTAAAAGGAATCTAAAACTATATCTCAATAAACACTGGCTATGCTCCTGTATTAACCCTGACTAACTCTTTTCCTATTCACTAATTCTCACCCTACATCCTTTATTATCTTCTCTTTATGTTTCAACATACTATATCATTGCATATAAAAATTATGTATATATGTATACTGAACCTTCTCAGACTTTCCTTACTATGGAACAGGGCCCCAATCTACATAAGACAGAGCCCCTCACGATCACTCTTCAAGAGGAACCTTGATGAGTAGATGGGTAACAGAAAGTTCACACCGGGGATCACACCAACAGTACTACCAGATAGGGGCCAAGGGTACTATTTGCTAGTACAAGGGTCTAGGGTACTACTAAAGGGGCGATGAATACCGCACAACATAGCTGGGCTAATATATGCCTTCGGGCAGATAGCCCAGTGCCATCCTATGAACCTATGAACAAAATCACTATGAGTATTATAATTTGTACTTCTTGTGTGAAAAAAAAATAATGTTTTTATGTAACAATTGCTATTGTTATAATATCTGTCATAACTTCTATAATAACTTTGTATTATTTCTTGGAGCTTTTCTCCCTGGGCCTCTACTGAAAATGGACATGTATCCAGCTAGACTAGCCCGGTCAAGAAATGTAAAATAAAAATAAAAATAAATGTTATCACTCAAGAAACTGATTGACCAATGGAAAAAAAAAACTGTGAAATGTGAAGCCTAAGTAATTTAATGCTTGTCAATCACATAGAACAAAATCACTAGACCAAACAGATTTCTCAACAGAGGAAACAAAATGAACAGGTAATCCAGAAAGTTGCTCTATCAGTTTAAGCAACTACACTTCAGACACAAAACACTTGTTTATGTGGCCATGACCTGGACATAATGTGGACAGGAATGGTGTCTCTAGTTCAAATGTTAATCGTGTTATAGAATCTTTACACAATGTTCCTTTAAATAGATGCAATGTTGAACCTGTTGTTAATGCCAGTAATGGCAACCATGAGTTTGAGCCTGTTAATGGTTCTGATGTATTGTGTTCCAGTGGTATTTAATGGGGTTATTATACATACTAGTGCTAACCAGGAGTCTCCCTGTAGAGACCCTGGGGCAGATACATTGTCAAACAAAATAGACCAGCTATCAGGTGTTAATGGTTGTGATGATATTTGTCCTGAAGCTGGTTTTGCGGGTAGTTTATACCCCAAGGTCATAGTTAATAATAATAATAAAAACAGTAGTGATTTTGGTCACAGGGTAGAAAGGGTGGTTAGACCAAAGGGTAGAAATGTTCAATCTGCCAACACTGAAACCTTTAACATTATGAGAATGGCACAATAGGTGACCTCCCTTTTTCCCTACCTGTCCGTTCGGACAGAGGAGGAGGAGGAGGACGTGGACGATCAGTCAGCAGGGGGAGCCAGAAGTGCAAGCTATCTGGAGAACAGAATCAGAATCAAACTTTAAAAAAGATGTGGGGGAAGGCCCTGAATCATTAATTTGGAATATTTCCACATATGAATATTCATCTGAGGAGAGACATGTTCTTTGTAAAGGCCTAAATTTTATACCTACAAGTAAGAGCAGGATGCCAGACACAATTTTAGATTTAAAAGTGTTGTGTAGGAATATTATGTCGCATTTACTATATGGTGGTACAGGTGTAGGACATGCATCTAATAATGATGCCAGTTATCATCCCAGCCTCAAGAAATTGAGTAGCTATGTTCCCAGTAACCATCCTTTAGTGGAAGTATATTTGAAACTGACTGAAGAAGATATTTTTAATTTCTATGACAATCAGAACAATCAGAGGACATACTCTAAACCTAATCTCTCATATGCTGAAAGGACAGCTTTGAAAGAGTTACAACATAATAATTTTATTGTGATTCATCCAGCAGAAAAAGGTGGCCTTATTGTTGCGATGGATAGGTCCCATTATTGTCAATCTATGATCTCCATGTTAGGTGACTGTAGCTTTTACGATAAGATAACCAGTGAGGACATACACAAGGTTATTTTATCTGTAAGCAATTGTATATTTGAAGTTTTTTCTGCCCATATTATTACTGAAGAAGTATTTTCTTTTCTAAAGGTAGTCAGTCCTTTGATTCCACTTATACAAGGCCTGCCTAAGATACAAAAACATCAGACTGACCCACCCATGAGACCTATTGTGGCAGGTGGAGGATGGGTCACAGAGCCACTTTCACTTTATGTTGAGAAGTTTTTGAAACCAGTCATTAATTTAAATCAGGTGGTTTTAAGGGACTCAAAACAGTTTTTGTTAGACCTCTATGAATGTACTAGAGGTATCATTGATGATGAAGATGTTATTTTTGTAACCTTTGATGTACAGTCCCTGTTTACCATGATTCCTAATGAGTTAGGGATCCAGTATATAAATGAATATCTTCTGCTTCATGGTGATTATACTTCAGCTCAGGTTGATCTTATTTGCTATTTTTTTAGAGATTGTCCTTGAAAATAATGTCTTCACTTTTGATGGTGAAATGTATTTACAGAAGCATGGTATAGCTATGGGCACTTCATGTGCCAATAGCTACGCCAATATGTTTCTTGCACACTGGGAGAATACCACCTTGTTTGCTACTGAGGGCTTTAGGGAGCATGTCCTATTCTATTGACGTTTTGTCGATGATTTGTTTTTGTTATGGAGAGGCTCGTTGGATGGCTTAGTGGATTTTCATGAGACCATGAATGGTCTGACCAGCTGTTTGAAGTTTACATTTAACTGGTCATTTACTCGCATTGAGTTTTTAGATCTCTATATTGAGAAATTACATGATCATACTATCAATACTGGTGCCCACTGTAAGACATGCCATAGGAATGCTTTTTTGTTTAGGTCTAGTATGCACCCCGGTTATATTTTTCGGAACCTGATTAAAGGACAAGGAATGAGGGCCTCCAGGTTAAATCCCAGTATGAATAGTTTTGTGGAAGAGTTGGGCAATTTAGAGAAGAAGTTATTAGCCAGGAGGTATAACCTTGGCGAGATTAATAGACACTGGTCTAATATAGATCAGTTAAGGTCTGCCACAGCATGTCCGTATTTTGGACCAGTATGTGAGGCAAGTTAAATTAGTGATAATGAACCCAGTGTGGGTTTAGGTGAAACTAGGATCTCTCTTTTTTATACTAGTGATCATAGAGATATCACAAGTTTATTTGCACAGCACTGGCCTACCTTACAGGTATATGACAATATAAGTAAGACCGTAGGTGATAAACCTAGGTTTCGATTTAAGAACAAGAAAAATTTGAAGAGGCTACTTTGCCATAACAGTGGTTCAAGTACCAAGGCTTTTACTCCTGGTTTTACCACACCATGTGGTGAATATAATTTTTGCTCCTTTATTAACACCTCTGACACTGTTTATCATCCAGATCTCTGTAGAGAATATACTTTTCATGCTCATGCCAATTGCATGACTCCCCGTGTTGTTTATTTAGCAGAGTGCGTTGCCTGCAGCTCCTTCTATGTTGGTAAGATGAACAGGGTGCTGCGTGACAGGATGAGGGAGCACATCTATCACATTAGAAGGGGTTCCATACACAACACACTCTCTAAACATGTCTTGGGACAGGAGACTCTCATACATTTAACTTTAGGGTCATTGAAACCATTTCTCCCAGTGTTAGGGAAGGTGACAATATTACACATACAGAACATAGGGAGACTTGTTGGATTATCACCCTTCGTGCAGATAGAAGGAGAGGTCTGAACGAGAGGGCTTCTATTAAGCCCTTATTAACGAAAAGAAGACTCCAAAAGTAAATAGGAAATAGTAGTGGTTATTTACTTATTTATTTGTTTTTTACTGTTGCACATGAGAACATTAACAGTGCAGTGTAGATATATTTATATATACATGTATGTATATATATATATATATATATATATATATATATATATATATATATATATATATATATATTTATGTGTTCACACATGTATATATTTAAACTTATTATACATATATATTGTTTTATGTTTTTATTTCTATTTATATTTTTTGCATTCTTTGTTTGTGCAGTATTTGCAGGAAATGTGGTCTTTCAGCTTTAACTGTTTCACTTTAATTGATGTGCATTTTAATTTATGTACTTTTATGATTGGGTGATGCTTTATTACTATGTGTTTAAATGGAGTGCATTTTAGCTTTTGTATTTGGTCTGATGAAGCTTAACTGCGAAAGCGCTTACCTTTTGTTACAATAAATATCCTGGATTGCTTTTACTACTGGAGGACTTTGTGATTGTGTTTTTCCTGCCTTGATGCCGGCATTTTCCTTTTGGAGTATTTTGTTCACTGGAAGAATTAGTGATTGTGCCTGATTGTGCCTGATTGTGCCTCATTGCTACAGCAGCTGCATTTCTTTGCTTGGCTTCTGCCTGGTTGATTCATTGCTTACCCGTTACATTATTTCAGTTATTTATATATTTTTAGCAACAGAGTATTTATCCCTTGGTCTGCATTTTCTTTGTTTTGTTTTTATTACAAAACAATATTAGATTACTTTCCTTGTGTCTCTGTTTACCAAATATCATCAAGAGGCAGTGAGACATTGCTAGTTGTTGTTACAGGTCATCTTATCAGTGAAAAATACAAAGCCAGAGATACACTCTCTGTATTTAAATATCACTCATAAAACAAAATAACCAATGAAAAAACAAGAGAAATATGAAGCCCATGTAGCTTAAATGCCTGTCTCTCAAATAGAACAAAATCACTAGGGAAAATGGATTTTCCAATACAGAAAAGAAAATAATAGTACAGAGGTTAAGGTAGAGGATTACTAAATAATTAGACTTGGGTTCCAAACCTGGTCGGGGTACAATTGGACAGCAGCAATATTTGTGAGGAAGAAAGCCCTTGCAATCTACTTCCTTAATATGTCATAAGAATCATATGGGCCCTATCTATTGAGTGACCATGAATGGATTTCATCTCAAGGACATCAAACTTACTTAATACAGACAGAAGTTCTAACTAGATTAAGCAACTATACTTCAGACATAAAAAGACATTGGATTACTTTCCTGGTTTCTTTGTTCCAAATCAATACCAGGGAGAGAGGAACTTTATAGTTGTTGCAGACCAGGAGTCTTATCAGAAAACACAGGGCCACAGAAATAAATGAGACTCAAATTATGATAGCCTGAAGATACAGGTGGAATACTGCACAAAGTCAGTGAGTATAAAACCAGACAGAATAAACAATCACCAATCCTTGGAGTAAAATAAGGTGAAGAATATAGTGTTGGGATTCAGCTCCCAAAATAATTAAAATGCTTCTGAGAAAAGAAAAAAGACATAGCTACCTATTTATTTATATATAGATTGAGATGGATATAAGTTATGTTTGTGTGTGTGTGTGTGTGTGTGTGTGTGTGTGTGTGTGTGTGTGTGTGTGTGTGTGTATGGGTCTAGGACTATTCACTGAAAGGGCATTTCACTGAAAGTCAAATGACTGTGCACAAATCACTGAAAGCTCAATTCACTGAAAACACAATTCACTGAAACACATTTCACTGACAGTTATATATGGACTTCTCCCCACTGTAGTGCGACCCTGTAGTTAGTATATATAGTAAGGGTGTGTGTGGGGGCACTGCATCCCACAATTGGGTGTTTGGGGTTGTATAGCCCCCTCACATAGTTTGGATATATATTATGTTCAGAAAAAGAGTAATTTATTGGAATTGGAAGTATCCATGTATATAGTTCAATATATTTAAAATAGGTGAGGGGCTATGCCCCCCCAATGTTGGGGGCAGTGCCCCCACCCCCCTTACTATATATACTAACTCCAGGGTCGCACTATAGTGGGGGAAAAGGCCATATATACCTTTCAATGAAATGTGTTTCAGTGAATTGTGCTTTCAGTGAATAGTCCTAGACCTTTATATCTATCTATCTATATATATATATATATATATATATATATATATATATATATATATCTACACACACACACACACACACACACACACACACACACACACCTACATACACGGTTTCACTTTATAATCTCGAAATACTAAAATAGTGAATTTTAGTATCTCGAGACTATAAAGCTGAAACATCAAAAAAATGGCACCCACAACTGTGAAACTCAAAGTCATGATCATACACATACACACACCACCACACAAGCAAGCACACATATACCTACCTAATGACACTACAACAAACAAAACAAACACAACATAACAAACAAACACACCTACCCTACCAATAAGCAGAGAGGAAACCACCCTCGCACTCCTCCCATGTGGGGGACTGTGCCCCCACACCCCTGCTACTTATATATACTAACTCCGAGGTCACACTAAACACACACACACACACACACACACACACACACACACACACACACACACACAATAAAATCCCTATCCAATACTCTTACAGAAACACCACTTACCTGAATCCCCAGCTAAATCCACAAACCGCACCGTACGTCACGAACGCAAGAACACAACCATGGATTAGACATTTCTGCATTCAGTATAATGCAGTTTCTTGTAACTGCACTTTCAGCTTTATAGTCTTGAGATACTAAAATTTGGTATTTTAGTATTTCGAGATTATAAAGTGAAACTGTATACAAGCACATATAATTATGTATACGTATATATGTATGCACACATTTTATATACATATATATATATATATATATATATATATATATATATATATATATAATCGAAACACTGAATTTTGTTGAAACCATGTTTGGCTGACTAGATAGACAGTTAACGGTTGTCATGCAATTAACGAGTTTGGGGAATATGCCTTTTCCAAATATTGCACCATCTCACATGATTAGCAGGTGTGTGAAGCTGCTAGTAGAAGGCATTTCATACCTAGTAAAATGGGTATTTATGGATTCAAAAGCATTACGAGTATACAACAACAAAGACAACCTGCATGTATTATTTCCTCAGAATGAAGCAATCTAATATAATGTTTTTATTTAAGAAACCTCTAGCTATAATATGACTCTAGAGCATACCAATAGTCATTTTATATGGCCTGTGACCTCTTTAACCCTTATTCACTTTGGAATATTCAGCAGTGCTGTACAGTTTAACCATAATTTCTGAATACTTTGTCCTACCGTCTGAAGATCACAGTATGACATTGCTGCTAATGACAATTTTTTGTATTTTCTTTGATTGCCGATAGTTTTAGTGGAGAGAATCCATCTTCAGACGAGTTCCAGAAAGCAGTTAAAGCATTTTTGATAGCTATTAAATAGGTTGTTGAAAACTGTTTTGTGAAAGATTCATTGTATTTCACTGGAAGATTTACACTGCTTCAGTTGTAAATAATTTGATTAACAAACAATGTTGTACTGAGGTGCAAACAACATCACTTTGCCTTATCTTTCTGATGCCTTTGTTTCACTGAGTGAGGTCAAGAAGGTTGAATACCATGGTTTTCAGATTTTCTCTGCCAAGCTTTCCCCTCATTAAGCTTTCACCATAGGTAGAACAAGCTCTGGTTGTTTGCTTGTTTATTTGTTTACAGCCTAATATGAGTTTGTGTTATTACTGCCTTAATTATTTTGGAGTACATAATTACTGTTGCACAGTTAATTTCTGCAAATTAACCATGATTTCACTAGTTGCCTCTATTTAGGAAATTGTGTACTATTGTAAAATTATGTGTAATTATTTTGCTAGAAATAAAATTTTGTCATAATAATATGGATGAGATTTAAGGGAATAAAGTGCATCACAAAGGACTAGTGCATGTGGCATAAAATTAAATTATAACTATGTCAGAGTCAGATATTTGACAAACATCTATTACTCAGAGCTGGTAT
Organism: Protopterus annectens; assembly: GCF_019279795.1. Taxonomy (NCBI): domain Eukaryota; kingdom Metazoa; phylum Chordata; order Ceratodontiformes; family Protopteridae; genus Protopterus; species Protopterus annectens. Next base: position 1,461,335,551 of record NC_056737.1, read on the forward strand.
ATACATCAGATACGTTATCTAATAAAAGAGCAGTACTGTTACACTTTACCTTACTGAAA
>NC_056737.1:1461340609-1461470609 GCF_019279795.1 Protopterus annectens
TATGTCGACCAAGTTCAAAAGGCATGATCTGCCCTTGACAAAGCCAAACTGGGTCGGGTCCAAAGTCTGCAAGTCCCCTATGTCTTTGTTTATGAGTTCCATTATGATCCTCTCCATAGCTTTGCAGACCAGGCTTGTTAAGCTTATGGGGCGGTAATTACCAGGGTCCGTAGAGGCACCGCCTTTGTGGAGTAGGACCACAGTTGCCGTACGCCACTCCTTGGGCACGTATCCTTTGGTAAGGCTAAGATTAAACAGCTGCCTTATGTGCGGGTTTAGTTCCTCATTGAGTTTCTGTAGCACACAGCCAGGGACACCATCCGTTCCCATTGATGCTGTGTTTTTAGCTTTAGAGAGAGCAGCTTTCACCTGCGCATTGGAGATGTCTGGGAGGCTGCACTCCGCTGGGATAGTTATCTCTCCTTTTGGGGGGGAGAGGGGGGTGAAGTTTGCACTGAACCTGTCTGCCAGTATGTTGGCAATGTCTGTGGGTTCAGGGATTTTTGTATCATTTTGGACTAATTCTGAGCATATCTGGGAGTTTCCACCCAGGTTTCTAACATAGCTGAAGAAGGCCTTATGATTGTCTTTTGAATCTATGGCAATTTTTCTCTCAAAGTTGGCCTTGGATGATTTTATGAGTGCTCGTATTTTTTTACTAATAATGATCAAAGGTGTCTTCTCTTTTATGGATTTTGCTCTATCATGTAACAGCTTTCTCCTCTTATTGTAAAGTTTGTTTATGGCTGGGGTCCACCAGACTGGACGTTTGCCCTTGGTGGAAAGAGTCTTTGTTTTATTTGGGATTGCCTGATCCATGCAGTCCTGGAGGTGTTCGTAGAAGGCATTTGTAAGGGCTTGCACAGCTTGGGTTGTGGTTTCCACTGGCTCAGGGGCCTTGAAGGATACCACACCAGTCTTGAGTAGTGTGAAGTTTGCTTTAGAGAAGTTCTTCACTGTGGTCTTTTTTGTTTGGGGTGGGGGCGGGATGTGGATATCCAGTGAGATTAGTTTATGATCTGATCTCACCAATGAGGGCTATACTTCCAGTGTGGAGCATTTTGTCCCCATGTTTGTGATGATGAGATCTAGTATATTTTCTCCTCTTGTGGGAACGGTGACTAGTTGTTCCATGGCATTTGAATTTATGAACTCCAGGAACCTTTGGGCTAGAAAGTTTGGGCTTGAGTAATGTTCCCAGTTTATATTCGGGTAGTTGAAGTCACCCAATATAATGGTGTTTGGAGATACATTTATACCCTCCAGTGTCTTCAGAAAAGCTGTGTGCGGTTCCTGAGTTTGAGATGGTGGCCTGTAGCATGCTACAAATTGTAGAGCAGTTTTGCCTATGGTTAATTGCACCTGGATGGTTTCTGATGCTTCGTGCATTGCCACCAACCTGGAGGTGTGGGTATCCTTGATGAATTTGGATACACCCCCTCCTTTTGTGGTGTGGTCCGGGTTTTGGGGCCAGAACGCATGATATGAGGTAAAACCTGATAGTGCCAGGGTGCTCTCAGGAGCCTTGAACCAGGTTTCAGTCACAGCACAGACATTGATGTTCTCCATACTGAGAAGGGCCTCAAGTGCGTGCATTTTGAGATTTAGACTTCTGGCATTGAGCAGCATTACCCTTAGTTTCTTCCCATTTTTGTTTTCTAGGGTGCTAGGTTTAGAATTTGAGCCTTGCCTAAAAAAGGCACTATGGGGGTGGCAAGAGCATTAGCCAATATCCGAATCCCAGGGTGACAGGTGCAAGCCGTCCCTTGCGAAGCAGCGTGGCTTGTTAAGCATGTCATCCCAGGCAGACAGACACTGGATCCCCTTTGAATGACACCAGCAATTAAGCCAATTGTTAAAGCTGATCATCTTGTCTCTATGTTGTGGCATCATTCTTGGTGAAGGAAGGATGCTGCTCAGGGTCAGGGTCATACCTGCCTGGGCTACATAATCAGAGAGCTCCTCTATGTCTCTTTTCATGTAGTCCAGGGAGGTACGTCTTAGGTCGTTCACACCAGTATGGACAATGACTGTGTCATATTTGTACTTGCTGTGGAGTGACCTGAGTGCTTGTGTTATGTGGCGGATTCTAGCGCCCGACAGGCAGCTTACTGTGACCCTCTCCTTGTTCAGCCTGGTGAGTGGGACGTCAGTGTGTCTGACTATGGAGTCACGTATGACAAGTATGTTTGGTGTTGTATTTGGCCTTAAGGGCTGTGACTGCTTTGCACACTGATTTTGTGGTTTATGTGTTGCCTGTGGTGTGTCATGAGGTGGCGGTTGCTTGGGTGTCTGCTTTGGAGGCCTCTGCTGTTTAAGTAAATTTTTGCTCAGAGCCTCCGAGTATGTCTTTGTGTGTTTATGTGTTTGATTCATTGTTGTGATAGCTTTATGTGAGACTGGTTTTGTGGTGTGTGTAGTTGCCTTCTCCTGCTGTCTGGTCTTGCCAGTCCTGAGTTGAGAGAGCTCAGCCTCCAGTTTGGCTAAATAGCTACATCTCTCACAAGTATTTGTGTTATGTGAGAGGAGGAGAGGATTGTCTGTGTACATGAGGCAATTGTAACATTGCCTCAATATTCCCAGATTCACCAACTGGACAGGAGAGGACGCCAGCATCCCGGCCCTTCGACATGTTAGAGAAAATAAGAAGTTTGGGGTGTAACTGAATGAGAGAGGACTTAGTAAGGAAGTGGGTACTCCTGGGGGGGGGGGTTTCGCTAGTGAGGGACTTTGTATAATACAGAAGTGTTAAGCCTGAGAAGAAGATGCTTTTAAGACAAGTGTTGATCTTTTTTTTTTTTTTGGAGAAAAGAAAAAAAAAAAGCTTTTTAGGAACAAGTGCTGCGCTTTTTAGTTAAGGGATATACTGTTTAGATTACTAGTAGAGCAGTTCTAAGGGAAAAAATGAAGAACAGACTTTATGGAGCCAGAAAAAGTTTAACCTTGTTAAACCAGCACTGTCCGATGCTGCTCTAGTGGCAACTCCGCGCTAAAGCGTGCTTGATAGCAGGGGCTGGAAAGAGCCAGGAATTGACCCAATACGGCCAATAAAACTACAGTTTCAAGTCAGTAACCACTCCCACAGGGGGCAGGGGAGCTGCTCAATGTTTTTCACTGCCACTGATCAACAGAGAGACTTTCCTTTAGCCCAAGCAAAAATGGCCTCACAGAAACTTACAAACAGTTCAGGAACAGCAAGCCTGTCACTGAACTTTTTTAAATCTCAGAAAAGTGGGAAAAAAGCAAGATTTTTTTTTTGTTTTGGTTTTTTCAGAGATAGCAGAGGTTCACAAGTAAAATCAAGTTATAACAGTGCAGTAAATGACCCCACACAAGAGTGCTAGGTCAAAGACAGAAAATATGCAAGTTTTGAAAAAAACGATTTTAAAATTAAGTGCAAACAGGAAATTCAGTAAACAGCTTTTGGTTGTGCTCTAAATACAGCTACTAATGCAGAAATCAAGTTTAACAAGCCAGAAAATGCTCAAACTAGACAACTATGCAGAAAAACTTAGCAAATAAACAGAGAAAAAATACTTAAAATCTCAAAAGTGGCTCCCTTCTTCTCTCAGCGTTTTCTCCTCTTGGTGGGTGCTTCACCAACAGCCAACAAGCCTGAAAAGATGCCAAACCCATGAGGCAACTAGGTTTTAAGAGAGGAAGATGAAGGAGTTTTGGGAATGACCCCTACTGGTCAATAAAACTACAGTTTCAAGTCAGTAACCACTCCCACGGGGGGGCAGGGGAGCTGCTCAATGTTTTTCACTGCCACTGATCAACAGAGAGACTTTCCTTTAACCCAAGCAAAAATGGCCTCACAGAAACTTACAAACAGTTCAGGAACAGCAAGCCTGTAACTGAACTTTTTTAAATCTCAGAAAAGTGGGAAAAAGCAAGATTTTTTTGTTTTTGTTTTTTCAGAGATAGCAGAGGTTCACAAGTAATATCAAGTTATAACAGTGCAGTAAATGACTCCACACAAGAGTGCTAAGTCAAAGACAGAAAATATGCAAGTTTTGAGAAAAAATGATTTTAAAATTAAGTGCAAACAGGAAATTCAGTAAACAGCTTTTGGTTGTGCTCTAAATACAGCTACTAATGCAGAAATCAAGTTTAACAAGCCAGAAAATGCTCAAACTAGGCAACTATGCAGAAAAACTTAGCAAATAAACAGAGAAAAAATACTTAAAATCTCAAAAGTGGCTCCCTTCTTCTCTCAGCATTTTCTCCTCTTGGTGAGTGCTTCACCAACAGCCAACAAGCCTGAAAAGATGCCAAACCCATGAGGCAACTAGGTTTTAAGAGAGGAAGATGAAGGAGTTTTGGAAATGACCCCTACTTGTCAATAAAACTACAGTTTCAAGTCAGTAACCACTCCCACGGGGGGCAGGCGAGCTGCTCAATGTTTTTCACTGCCACTGATCAATAGAGAGACTTTCCTTTGGCCCAAGCAAAAATGGCCTCACAGAAACTTACAAACAGTTCAGGAACAGCAAGCCTGTAACTGAACTTTTTTAAATCTCAGAAAAGTGGGAAAAAGCAAGATTTTTTTGTTTTTGTTTTTTCAGAGATAGCAGAGGTTCACAAGTAATATCAAGTTATAACAGTGCAGTAAATGACCCCACACAAGAGTGCTAGGTCAAAGACAGAAAATATGCAAGTTTTGAGAAAAAACGATTTTAAAATTAAGTGCAAACAGGAAATTCAGTAAACAGCTTTTGGTTGTGCTCTAAATACAGCTACTAATGCAGAAATCAAGTTTAACAAGCCAGAAAATGCTCAAACTAGGCAACTATGCAGAAAAACTTAGCAAATAAACAGAGAAAAATACTTAAAATCTCAAAAGTGGCTCCCTTTTCTCTCAGCATTTTCTCCTCTTGGTGGGTGCTTCACCAACAGCCAACAAGCCTGAAAGATGCCAAACCCACGAGGCAACTACGTTTTAAGAGAGGAAGATGAAGGAGTTTTGGAAATGACCCCTACTGGTCAATAAAACTACAGTTTTAAGTCATATATATGTGTGTGTGTGTGTGTGTGTATATATATATATATATATATATATATATATATATATATATATATATATATATACTTACTGACCCAAGTAGGAAAAATATACTGGATAGGTAGCGATAACCACAGATTGCAAACGTGCATTCCAAAAACTTAGAGAATTTTTGGGAAGACCCCCTGTGTTAACCAGCCCAGATTATAGTAAAGAATATGTTGTGCAAGTGGATGCTTTGGATTTTGGGATGGGAGCTGTCCTCATCCAAGTTTCCTCAGAAGGAGAAAAATGCAGCAGTGGGGTTAATAATGCCAATGCAAATGGATTGCCCAAGAGGGGAATGGGTTGATATTCTCAGAGAGACCCATTTTTCTCAAGCGTCATTTTTCAAGGGCCACTTGAAAACTGTGCTTGAGCCATGGGGAGGGGATGTGAAGAAATTAAACACTGTCATCTCTGCTTCCATGTCTGGCTGAGTTTTGTACATAATTTCTGACTGACCTGTGTATAGTATACCAGCATGACTAGCTATGATATTGTAAATAAAGTTCTTACATGTTGATTTATGATCTGTTTGAACAGAATGTTTTAAAGACTCGGAACAGTGTCCTTTTACATTTCTAACAGTGTGTGTTGATGAAGAGATATTCTAAAGGCAAACTGTCTCATATTCAGCTGATCAGTATGTGATGTCATCAGAATGTTGACAGTTGCTATGTGTTACTGTTAGAAGCTGAAAGACAGGAAGGAACTTATACAAAACAGCTGTTGGTTGAATTTAAAAATATGAAATGAAAATTAGAACCTGAACAGTTGACAGACTAGTCTATAAAATAATTGCTGTAGTCAGTAGTCAATTGTCAGTTGTTAGTTACAGTTGATCACAGATGTACTGTGCAGTGAATACCCAAAAAGGACTCACCAAGAACTGTAAGTCTCCTTTTGTTAAGTTGTAATAATTTAGTTTAGATCAGGGACAGCATTCTTTATTTAGCAAATTATAACTGATCACATAGATCAGTTACAGTTTCTCTGAATGTTGGCTCTCTGTCCTACAGTATTGATTTCATTTTCCTGGTGATTGAGTTCTGTTTGTTTACTGGGAATTACTAATTTTTATTTTTAATCATTTTGCTCAATATTAAATATTATTTATTAACTTACATTGTGGCTGGACAATCAGTGTTTTTCTTTAGTGATAGAGAGTGCTTATACTTGCCTTGATAACTTCCTGGGCCACTCTGAAAGTCTGGCTGTTTAGGTCATTTGTTAGTATTTGATTTAATATTTACTTCTCATAACTGGACACCCCTTCAGAAGGACAGGCACTATGATTGGTTGCAACATTACCGTATTATTTTGGGAAAGGAACACAGCTGGAGATCTGTGTCAGGCTGTCCCAGAATTGTTTGGCTGTATGAGATTTAATTTATTTAAGTGTGAGTATATCAGAGGTATTAAACTGGGACACATTGCTCTGAAGTGTGTAATAAGTAGTTACACTGGGGTAGACAAAAGTATACAGTCCAGTCCCAGGTTATAGATCATATTCCTGTTATGCTCTCAGGAGAAAATAGTGAAATATTACTCCTGTTTAAGTGACAGTCTCACATTGGATTCAGCAGTGAGGATTGAAGCTCCTTAGTTACTGATTCAGGATAGAAAGGGATGTAACATTAATTGGTGGCAGTCCAGTGGGGATATTAACTGGATGTCGCACTAACTGGTAGCAGTCTGGTGGGATATTACCTGGATGTCACTTTAATTGGTGGCAGCAGTGGGAGTCTCATGTCCATATTTCTTCTTCAGATGTCTCCTGCTTCTCTTGTTTTTCCTTATTTGAGGGATTCATTATTCCATCATGCTGTGATATAACCTGTGTTACACTATCTACACTAAACCCTTCATGTTGTATGTATTACATAACCTCAACTTCTATTTTTGAACTTCTACTTTACTAATCTTCTGTCCTAGATTCCCTCTTTGTGATCTTATTTTTGGTATTGTGAAATTTGACATATCTGGATGCTTTTGCCTGTATTTCTTTAAGCATCTTTGGTGCTGTTTTTTCTGTACTGATTAATTTGGCCTTCTCTTTTGTGTAAATATTGCACCATATCAGCTCTTTCATTCTTTCCCATGTCCACATTTCATTTCCCACCTTTCAAAAATCTTTTGATTTTGCTCTTTATATTTTCTCACTTCCTCAGTCACTTCTTTCTCCAAATGGTCCAATGTTTCTTGATCTATATAATGTTTTTCATAAATCTATTGTATTAATGAACACAATTTTTTATTTGAAGCATCTGACAGGTTTTTCTTTCCTCTGGTTTCTTTCAATCTTTTTGTATACCTACTGTTAGGAAATTCTGGGCTTTTTGCATAATGGTAACAATGTAGAGTTGAGACAGGCTTAACATACATTACAAAGCTTGTTGGAGATGGCTAAGGAAACACTTCAATAGTCCACTCTACCATATTTATGACTGTTTTTGGCCTATCATTTTTGTGGACTACTACTTCCTTCTACAACAGGGGGCCATCCTCCCACTGTGCCTGACCTAGCACCATTGTAGGAATGTTTCTGTGTTTTGAGGATCCTACACTGTCATTTTTTCCAGTCCTGGCACTAGTGCACCTACCAGGATTGGGAACTTTTTTATCCTGGGTCTTGTGCACCCAGCTATCATTTTATTTTTAATCTACTTCTGTCCATAATATATGCTATATAAAATACAGTCTATATGTCAGTGTTATCTTGGTGAGATTTTTTGAGAAAAAGGGTCTACTTCATAAAGGTACTCACCAAGACTTGAAGATGAATTCATTTCCAGCAATACTAATCTCCTTTACTTGCTGATTTATCATCTCTCCATTTGGACCCTTGCTTGCTGATTTCTCATCTCTCCATTTGGACCCCTGCTTGCTGATTTCTCATCTCTCTATTTGAACCCCTACTTGATGATTTATTATTTCACCATCCAGACACCTATCATCTCTCCATTCTGACATTTTTAATTCCACCATGTTTTTTGGGTTTCATATACCATGACAGGAATGAATCCCATTCCTAAGTCAAAGTATAATGAACGTTCATGAAATTAGTATTGTTTCAATCTTTGATGTTAGCCAGAATTGCTCTTTGCAGTGCCCACAATGTGCCTAGTAATGACACCTTCTGGAATTCATCCATTTGGACAATAAGAGTGTTCTGATTTCCTCAAAGGCTGTGCTGCTGCAGTCTGTCTGAGACAAAGGTGGAAGTCTTAAATCCACATTATGCTCCAAAGATGCTCAATTTGATTTTAATCCAAATATCATTAATTCAGGTATGACTGTTCTTTATGCTGCCCATACTGTTCCAGTAAGAGACAGCAGACGGAACTTAAACTGCATTAACTGTTTGTCTAACCCTTTTTCTTACACAGGTTCCTGTCTGGGTTCAACAATTTGAAAGTGGTTGAGAAGTATATCAAAAAGGCAGATAAATGACTGATATGTTTTTCCTTGCACATATAGGTAATATTATCCTACTCTTGATTTTCTACCTCTGTGATGCTACTTAAATAATAACTGCCTATCAGAAATGCATAAAAAGTTTGAAAATGTATTTGTATAGCTCTGCATTGCACTCACAATCACAGTCTGTGAATTGGGCATTAAGTCATTGTGTATCATATGTCTTAGTGAGAGTTCTGTCTCTCCTTGGGAAAAGATGTGATGACAAGTGTTTAGAGTGTTGATCATGTACATATGTAACTGTGGATTGTAAGATCACTCTGTGTCTTTAAGAACTGTCTAATCCATAGTGCATTGACCATGGTGTGCCAGTGCTACAATTACAGATATGAGATAATGCTGTTAACTGCCTTGAACATTTTTAAACATTGCATTTTTACTTCAAATATTGGTGTCTAGTAAGCCTGGCTCCATGGCACAGGGGATGAAAACCTTACTTTGGCCTGGGTGACTGAGGTTTGATTATCATCCCTGTCACTGGAGAAACCAGGCAGGAAGGATAAGTAGTAAAGTGGCACTGACTGTTCACCTCTCCCATAGGCTGAACAGAGTAGCGTGTACTCAGTGAGGATGAATAAAAGTGCAATTTCTCTGCTGTAATTAGTTGAAATCCTGCTCCATCCTTGAGATGAGGGGCCTACTTGCTGGCAATGTCCCTTGGAGATGTGAAGAATGACCAATACTGGCAGACCATTGCATGGCCACATCTGGCTCTGAAAGCTAGGCATCCACTAGAGCAATAGGAATAAAAGGAGAAAAGCCCTCAATCCACCGCCTCATGGCTATGTAAATGGCAGCCCCACCAGGTCCACCTTTATCCTAGTAATTGAGAATGAATAGGCAAACAGGCTGGGAGGAGATGATGGCGTTATGGCTGACACGTAGTGGCAGCAAAGGACATATAAAAAACACCAAAGAAACTCAAAAGAAGCTCAAACTGTGCAAAACGCAATATGTTTATTCAGCAAAGCTTTCAAGATAACTCCTTCAGTGCTTACAATAACTATAAAAATTCATTTACTTATTTACATATCACAGATAGCAATGCTTAACCAATCAGAACACAGCTATAATAAATATAATAAATCAATTAAATTAATTCATTAAATGCATTAATTAAATATAAAGGGATCTCTTTTTTAAAACAGGTTTAATACTAACAGGCTCATTTAACCTTCGATAGGCATCTGCATGAAAATAATTAATCCATTTATATTCAGTACGTTTAGTGTTTAGTCTTGTATTACCCTTTAAAACTTTGATTTACTGTCTTAATCATCCTCAACGTAAAACTATGGGAATCATGCACCTTCATAATATATTTTGCCAAAGCATCACTATCAATTTTCCTAGGTATGTCAGAAAGATGTTCTGCAATTTGTTCTTTTAGCACCCTGTTAGTCTTTCCTACATAAAAAACAGACACTTTTCGCAGGTTGCTAAATAAATAACATTTTTGGTCTTAAATGTTGCAAAGCATTGAATATATATATATATATATATATATATATATATATATATATATATATATATATATATATTGTAATCGGATGTTCAAATTCATTACTTTTATTAATATATTTACAAAAATGACAATCATAACATGGTGTTTGGTGACCAGTTTTCCTTTGTATTTTAATATAAAAAATGTTGGCTTCTATTGCCATTGTTAACAACTCCAAACTAGATGACTGGGTAACCAGAAGTGTCAATCATGTCATAGACTTAATTCATTAATAGAGCATTTCTGTTTTCTACTGTTGGTATCAAATGTTATATACACTGCACTTTTAAATAGTTCTCAGCATGGTAAATACATTTAAATAAATTATCAGCACACACTAGTGAATATGAAGATAAAGACAAGACTTCCAGATCCTGATGTGAATGATTGCTTTGTGGTTTGCTCTAAACAAACATCTGCTCTAAACATTTATTTGCATGGTTCATATACTACAGATAAATAACCTTAATGAAGTTTATATAGTAGTTTGTAAAATATGCCCCATGGTGTTTTATTATCAGATTTAAAAATAACCTTTCTGGCATAAATGTATTGATAAACATTCTTATAACAGCATACAAAAACCATGCACTCTTTCAGTCACACGCTGTTTGCATATCTGTCATGGCTCTTGACCAAATTCCCTGTAATAGCACTGTTTCAGTGCCAGATAGTTTGACATCAGTTTGCAACATCGCAGTTCCTCTTGTATCATAATAATGTAATGTTCGAGCATTAATCACTAACTTCAAAGAAGCAGAAGAAAATTCTACTATACAATTCATCCAAGTGCTATACAACATATCTATTTGCGAGTGGTATCATTTTTTTCATACAGCTGTCAAATACATTTTGGCAAGTGCTTTATCATGCTGAAGGATCTCAAAAGACTCTCAAAAGTGATACTTTGTTAATGAGTCTTTGCATTTGAAGTGCTACTTAGAATTTCACCTAATTTTGTATGCCACACTTAGTTAAAACCTACCACTTGTAATTAAAATTTACATAAAGTCGAAAATTGTCCATTTTGAATTTCTACCTTGAAATTCAAATTGTTGAGTCATAGACAGTCAAATATCAGTATGGATCTTACATTGTGGTATTTGTGTATTTCACCCAGTCTAAAATGTTATTAATGATGTTTAGTACTCTTTCTTTAGCATCAATGCTTTGTGCAACTGCAGTAGGAAGTATATGCAAAACAAATGACATTCCTAGAAGCATCCAGAGAAATATGGATCTTCCAAAGTGTGGTGTTAAAAGTACACAGTGTGGAACTGTCTGTATCCCCAAAAAAATGCTTTTGCTAAAGGTCTTGACTGACATCAAGTTTAAAAATGATTTCACCTTTGGCATCAATGAGATCTCGTCTTCAATAATTTTCAGTGGAGAATATTTTCTTTGCATATCTTTATTTGGATCCATGCAGATAATATTCTAGTCTGGACTGACTACAATCACCATACTAGTGACCCATGATGTGGAATCAGTCTGTTTATTACTTCCATATGTTGTTCATCTTTGATAATTTCTTACCTTAATGTAAATGGAACTTTTCTTAGTGTCTGTATAACAAGTGGCTTTTCTAGTCTGTACTTATTCTGAGTTGCCCAGGTATACACACTAGTCTAGTAAACAGATTAGCATACTGGGGGAAAACTTCAAATATAGCATTTGTATTTATTGTGCATTGTGATCCCACGCTACTCTCGACTGTACTTTATTTCTGAGGCCTTACTATTCATATTACTCATATTAAATCATTGACTGTGTGAACCATTCTCGCTGTGTAATGTATAAACTGAGCTGCATTCTCAAAGTTACTGTTTCTGCATCTCTGCATTATGAACTCGGTGATTCACTTACCTCACATCTCATGCAGACCTTTCTAATATATTAGGTTGCTGAACTGACAAAAGTTAGAACAATAAATTGTACTTTTTATTTCTGTAAACACAACAGTACTTAGTCTGGACCAGTGATTTCATTCTATAATAAGTTAGCAATGAATTATTAGGCACAAGCAGGAACTCCATGATGCTCAATTACCTGAATGAGCACTCGGTATCAGTGTTGTACTTCTCTCCACTACCTAACTTAAATATGATAATCATAACACTTAAAGGATTTCAGGCTCTGTGCACAGTGACAAAACTGAATGCACAATGTCCTTTACAATCATATGTCTACCTTCTGCAGCATTCTTTGAATAGTAGACACATTATTAACTCGATCACTACATTTATTGGCTTCAGTTACATGCAAAGCAAGGTTTTATACTTGCATTCTAGACTTGCATACCTGAAAAATGATGGACCTGATCACATTTCTTATACTCTCAATTATATTGATAAGAAAACAATGAATAAGATTATGTGTGATGAGTAGAATGCTTTTCTGTTCTACCTACATCATCAGCCTAATGTATTTTTGACACTTTCTTTGCTGTCATACTGAAAAAAACATTTTACTTCATAGCTTAACTTCACAGTTTTGTTCTGTTTATTTCAAAAAACATTTTAGTTTTCATTTAATTTTACTGACATCCAAATCTGAAAGTGCTTACATTTGATGACTGATTAACTTTGCTGCTCTGCATGCCTTTATCTTTTCTAATTTTAGATCAAATTAAGACAATGTACACTTTAGCCTTCATTTTCTTTTACATAGGTTCATAGGTCAGTATTAGGCTAGCTTCCCTTGCAGGCCATATTAAACCATGGCAGTTTCCCTTCTAGTGCTTGAAATAACCTATCCAATTTGGTTATAGGTTGACCTTACAAATCCTGTGATCAATAATTATATATTACTCATAATGAGAATAACTGGGATCATAGAATAGATAATTTGAGGAGACCCATGCATGGGATAAAGCATTCCATTAGTAGTACAGGTGGCAGTTCTGGGGTAAACTTTCTGTTTTCCATCTATTGATGTAAGTTGGGCTTGAATATGGACAGGAGTGCAGCTTGTTTTATGTTGATGGAGAGTTTGTTTCACAGTAGTAGTATCCTCAGCGAGTTATATCTCTCCCTCCAAACTGTAGAAGAAGTTTAATTCCTTAAACTGACTATTTCTGATGACATTTGACTTACCGATGTGCAGTAAAGCCATCAATAATGGGTCAGAGGATGCCTTGCATGCCAGACATAGTATCCTACAGACTGGGAAGAGGTAACCTAAGTATATGTTTAGGCTTTGTATCCTTTTAGTAAGGCAACTCTTTGGGCATTTAGTTGTTCCATGTGTCTGGACAGATACCTGCCAAATGGAACATTATATTCAGTGACTTGACCTAATGAGGTCTGAGTAAAGGGGAAAAATGATGTCCCTAGATCTAGACACATAATCCTCTTGTTTATAAGCTGTGCAATGTAGAAGGACTTTCTTACAACAACAGACACATGTTCAAAAGTTAGGATGCTGTCCTAATCAGAATAAGTGGGATCATAGCATAGATAATTTGAGGGGACCCATGCATAGGGTAAAGCATTTTGGATCTGCCTTTGTCAATTAGTAGTACAGATGGCAGTCCTGAGGTAAATTTTCTGTTTTCCATCTATAGATGTAAGTTGTGCCTGGATATGGCTGGGGTGAACTTTGTTTTATGTTGATGGGGAATTTGCCCTCAGCAAGATATATCTGTCCTTCTAAAAGGATGGGGCAGTGGTGCAGCAGTTAGTGTTGTCACCTCACAGCAAGAGGTTCCCAGTTCAATTCTCTGCTGGGGTGCCTTCCGTGCTCTGGGTCCCTACCAGGCATTCCAGATTCCTCCGCTTAATTGGGTTTAAACCATTCTTGGCTCCACAAAGTCTGCTCTTCACTTTTTCCCTCAGAACTGATCTAGTTCTCATAATAAACACCCTATTCCTACTCTAAAGCCTGGCACTTGCTCACTAAAGCAATTATATAAGTCAGCACTAAAAAATTAAAAGCACTACACCCTCACAAACTCCCCTTGAGTACCTTGTTCCCCATTGGCCCTTTTTTTCAATTATAAAGGAATTCCCAATACTATTCTAGCATGTCCAAAGGTCAGTTGTCAATCTCCTCTCCAGTCCAGCTGGTGATTCTGGGAATCTTGAGGCAATGTTACAACTGCCTCATGTACACAGACGACCCTCTCCTCCTCCCAACAAATTCCAACACATGTGAGAGATGCAACCATATAGCCAAATTGGAGGCTAAGCTCTCTCAACTCAGTACTGGCGTAACCAGTCAGGAGGAGAAGGAAACCACACTCACTACAATTCCAGTCTCACATAGACCTACCACGACAGCAAATCAAACACATAAACACACAAAAACATACTCGGAGGCTCTAAATAAAAATCTGCCTAAGCAACAGAGACCTCCAAAGTAGACACCCAAGCAACCGCTACCCCAAAACAAAACACATGCAACACATAGCTCACAAAGCCAGTGTGCCGAACAGTCACAGCCCTTAAGGCTAAACAACACACCTGATACACTTGTAATAGGTGACTCTATCGTCAGGCACACTGACGTCCCGCTCACCAGGCTGAACAAGGAAAAGGTCACGGTGAGCTGCCTGTCGGGCGCTAGGATCCACCACATAACACAAGCACTCAGGTCACTCCAAGGCAAGTACAAATATGACTCAGTCATTGTCCATGCTGGTGTGAATGACCTGAGATGTACCTCACTGGACTACATGAAAAGAGACATAGAGGAGCTTTCTGAGCATGTAGCCCAGGCCAGTATGACCCTGACCTTGAGTAGCATCTTACCCTCACCAAGCATAATGCCACAATATGAAGACAAGATGATCTATTTCAACAATTGGCTTAAGTATTGGTGTCATTCAAAGGGGATCCAGTGCCTGTCAACCTGGGATGACATGCTCGACAAGACAGGATGCTTCGCTAGGGACGGCTTGCACCTGTCACCCCTGGGCTTTCGGATATTGGCAAAGGCTCTTGCCACCCCCATAGTGCCTTTTTTAGGCAAGACTCAAAAGACAAACCCACCTCCATAGGTATCACAAGGGATAAGAAACTAAGAGTAATGCTACTCAACGCCAGAAGTCTAAACCTCATGATGCACGTACTCGAAACTCTCCTTAGCATGGAGAACGTCGATAACTGTGCAGTAACAGAAACCTGGTTCAAGGCTCCCGAGAGCACCCCAGCACTACCAGGTTATACCTCATACCATGCTTTTCGGCCCTAAAACTTGGACCGAACCACAAAAGGAGGGGGAGTATCAATATTCGTCAAAGATACCCACACCTCCAGGTTGGTGGCACAGCACGAAGCATCAGAGACTATCTATGTGCAACTAACAGTAGGTAAAACTGCCTTCCAGTTTATAGCCTGCTACAGACCAGCCTCCCAAACCCAGGAACCCCACTCGGCCTTCCTGAGAACACTGGAAAATATGAAGGTCTCTCCAAACACCATTATATTGGGCGACTTCAACTACCCAAACATAGACTGGGAGCATTACTCTAGCTCCAACACCCTAGCCCAAAGGTTCCTAGAATTTATAAACTCAAATGCTATGGAACAACTTGTTACCACTCCCACAAGAGGGGAAAACATACTGGACCTGATCATCACCAACATGGGGGCTTTGTGCTCTAGACCAGAAGTGTATCCCTCACTGGTAAGATCAGACCATAAACTAATCTCACTGGATATTCACATCCCGACCCCACCCCCTGCCCAGAAAACCACAGTGAAAAACTTCTCTAAAGCAAATTTCACACTCCTCAAAACCGAGGTGGAATCCTTCAAAGCCCCCAGGCCTGTGGAAAATACGGCCCAGACCGCAGAATCCTTTATAAACGCATTCTATGAACATCTTCAGGAATGCATGGATTATGCAATCCCAAATAAAACCAAGACCCAATCGTCCAAAGGCAGGCAATCTGTCTGGTGGACCCCAGCCATAAACAAACTATACAATAGGAGGAGGAAGCTACTACATGATAGAGCAAAATCCCAAAAAGGGAAGGCATCTCTGATCAGTATTAGCAAAAAACTACGGGCACTCATAAAATAGTCTAAGGCCAGCTTTGAGAGAAAAATTGCACAGGACACTAAGTTTAATCACAAGGCTTTCTTTAGTTATGTTAGGAACCTGGGTGGGAATTCCAAGACATGCTCAGAATTAGTCCAAAATGACAAAAAATACACCAAACCCACAGACATTGCCAATATCCTAGCTGACAGGTTCAGCGCAAACTTCTCCCCCCCTCCCCACCAAAAGGGCAAATATCTATCCCAGCAGAGTGCTGCCCCCATGACATCTCAGATGCTCAGGTAAGAGCCACCCTCTCCAAAGCAAAAAACACAGCATCAATGGGACCAGACGGTGTCCCTGGCTGCATCCTACATGAACTCCAAGAAGAGCTAAACCCAAACATAAAACTACTGTTCAATCTCAGCCTTACTACAGGATATGTACCCAAAGAGTGGTGTACAGCAACAGTGGTCCCTCTCCACAAAGGTGGTGCCTCAACGGATCCTGGAAACTATCACCCCATAAGCCTGACTAGCTTGGTCTGCAAAGCTATGGAAAGGATCATCATGGACCTCATAAATAAAGATATTGGGGACCTATAGACACTGGATCCTACCCAGTTTGGCTTTGTTAAGGGCAGATCCTGCCTCTTAAACCTGGTCGATTTCTTTGAAACAGTCACCAAGGCCATTGACTAGGGGAAGGTGGTCCACACAGCCTACCTGGACCTCACAAAAGCCTTCGATACAATACCCCACTCGGGCATTATAGATAAGCTCACCAGCTTAAATATAAACCCTTATGTCACTAGATGAGTTGCAAACTGGCTCAAGGACAAAACCCACATGGTTAGAATTGCTGGAGCCATGTCAGACTCCAAACCAGTTACAAGTGGCATCCCACAAGGCTCAGTCCTGGGACCTCTCTTGTTCGGTATATATTTCTCGGAGGTACAGGCCAACACGGAAGGACTGTGGCTGACCAAGTTTGCAGATGACTGCAAACTAGGCACCATAATCGACTCTCCAGCCGACACAAGCATCCTTCAAAAGGGCCTCATAGAAACAGACAACTGGTGTCAGAGCCATGGCCTCAAGCTAAGCGCCAAAAAGTGTATAGTCATCCCCTTTGGCAAAAACAAAGTGCCCACAAATTACCACATAGGTGGTAATCCATTAAGTATGGAAGAAGTAATTAGGGACCTGGTGACCCAAGTTGATAGAAATCTCTCATTTGAAAACCACGTGGCCAAAGTGGTTAGAAAAACATTTTATATAGCCCACCTAATCATGAAGGGATTCACATCTATATCAGGGGAGGTCATCGTGCCTCTTTACTCATCCCTCATCAGGCCTATAATTGAGTACAATGCCCCTTTTGGGATGTACCTTACCAGACACCTGCAGCAACGGGAAAGACCCCAAAAGTACCTCACCAAGAGGATCAAAGGGCTCAAACAGATGCCATATGCTGCCCGGTTAAAGAAACTCCAGCTCTGCTCAGTGGCATACCGCCTGCTCAGAGGCAATCTGTGCCTGACGTATAAAGCCATGTGCAACCTGGAATTAATAGACATGCTGCACCTCAGAAAATCCAAATCTCATCGAGCTACGCGCTCGAGAGACTTGAACCTTAGCACTGAAATAAATAGGACATGCTGGAGGGACAGATTCATAACCCAGAGGCTCCCTTCACTCTGGAATAAGATCCCAGTCCAGGTTAGGCAGAGTCCCTCATTGACTCTCTTCAAGAGGAATCTTGATGAGTGGATGGAAGATCGTAGGTTTACCCCTGGTATCACTTCTGTGTCACTGTTAGACAGAGGCGCAGTATACTGACCTCGAAAAAGGGCATAGCAAAATTCATTTAAAATGGGTGACGAAAGCCAAACACTCTGGCTAGGCTTATAAATGCCCTAGGGCAGATAGCCTAGTATGAACCTATGAACCTATGAACCTATTACAAAGACATGCTTCTGGAGCATTTTGCCCCAGGCCTCTGCTGAAAATGGGTTTGTTTCAAGTTGGACTTTCCCAGTAAACAAATGTTAAATCAACAAATAAAGTGTAGAAGAGGTTTAGTTCCTTAGACTGACTATTTCTGATGACAATTGACATGTTGATATACAGTAAATCTATTAATAATGGGTCAGAGGTTGCCTTGTATGCCAGAGGCAGATCACCACTTCACAATTTATAGGATACTGAGTATAATGACATGGTTTTGAGTCAGCCCATGTAGAACATGTTGTTTAGGCCTTGTATCTTTTTAGTAAGGTACCTCTGTGGGCATTCAGCTGTTGCATATTTCTGGACAGATACAGGTAAAAGGGGGACATTATGATCAATGACTGACCTAATGAGGGCTGAGTAAAGGGGAAGAAATGACATCCCTAGAGCTAGACACACAATCCCCTTGTTTATAAGCTGTGCATTGTAGACTGACTTACTTACAATAGCTACATGTTGTTCAAAAGCTAAGACACTGTCTGCATAAGTTCCCAAATCTCAAACAACTGTGTCAACACTTAGGGCTGAATTGTCAATGTAGTATTTCCCTGGGGTAGACAACTCAAAAGATACAGTGATGCATTTTTTGGCATTTAGTTTCAGTCCATAATTATTTTTAAACCAGTTATTTATTTGGAACAAACCGTTCTGGAGGAAAGAAGTCATTTGGGTAATCAGTGACTGCTCTCAGTTTGCAGTCATCTGTAAACATAGTAAGACTGAGCTTTTTGGTACTGGCTTTTACTTCAGAAAAGTAGATAACAAACAGGAAAGATCCCAACAGAAAACCCTGGGGGAGTCCACTGGTAACTCATCTCTTTGTTAAGGTAACTTCCCCTGTTTTGATTATCTATATCCTATTTGTGAGCTAGTTGGCAATCCAGCAGTTGACATAGAGTTTATTTCCAATTTATTTAGCTTTCTACTATGCCTGAATGGGGAATTGTGTCAAAAGCTTTAACCAGATCAAGGAATGTGGTGCATATTGTTTTGCCTTCATCCATTGCTTTGGTGACCTTTAAAAAAATCTAAGTAAACATAATCTGTCCTGGATGAATCCAAACTGAGAAGAGTCCAGTGTTTGCAGGCACCCTATACCCTGATTGATTAATTCCATGATAAGTCTTTCCGTGACTTTGCATATAAGGCTGGTAAGATGTATGTTTCTGTAGTGGCCTGGGTCTAGGGAAAGGCTTCTCTTATGCAGGGGAATGACTGTAGATGTTCTATATTTACTTGATACAAAACCTTTTGGAGGCCAAAACTGAACAGTGTCGTTAGGTGTATGGCTAAATTGTGCTTACTGCTCTTTAAGATGCATCCCGGGATATTGTCAGGACACATCAATGCAGTACTTTAGCTTCTGATACCACTTTTAAAACTTGGTCTTGTGCGACAGCTGGAGAAGACCCAGTCTCAGGTATATATTGATGGACAGACGGGGTAAAGTTACAGCTAAATTTATCAGCAAGTAGATTTACTATATCTTTAATCTCAGATGTACAACATTATATATTATATGTTATTCTGTACTGATACTCTCACTTGCACAACTTGTCCTTTTTAATTTTCTACTTATATATTTTGTATTGTGAAGCTGTGGATCACTGTTTGGAACTGTGAATTTTTTACTTGCAAAATATTGTCCTCTGATTCTAATACTTGTATAATTTGTACTGTGGAGCTTTTCTCCCTGGGCCTCTGCTGAAATAGGGCACAAGCTCAGAAGGACTAACCGGGTCAACAAATGTCAAATAAATAAAATAATATATAATTTTCTCTCTAATTTTCTCTCTCAGCACAATGAATTATGTATGTTGTTAAATTTGCAGCCTTTAGCTCTGGGAATTATATCAGTTACATATGCATCAAAAGATTCTAGTGAATCCTGATTTCTAGAAAAAAATAACTGAAGAATATATGGAGAGGTTTTTAGACTCCCAATAATAATATAACTTGTTTACGGTAATATCAAAATTAGATTGGTATTCTTTAGTAAAGTTGCATGTATTAAATGTAACAATTACATTGTCACCTGTTAGATGTAGAAAACCTGCAACTCTAATTTCTTTAGTGTTTTCAGACATTCCCAATGTGATGTTTATGAGGACTAACTCTAGTATCTAGTGCTTCTGTGTTTCTGCCAAGTTGCTTTAAAGGAAAATGTTGCTGGCACTGTTAAATACAAGTTGGAGTCCATGAGGAATTTATGGCAGCTGTTATATTAAATACAATTTCTACTGCATATGCAAGATGTTGGATTAAAACTAGACAAAGCTATAGAGCAACAGTGCATACAAATATGTAAATTATTAACCATTGTCCTTAAAGTAGGTACAACCATAGCATTATTTTACGTTGAGTCTAACTTTTTCCTGAAAATTGGATAGTTAATTTATTTTCATATTTATTGTGGTAATTTTATTGGAGCTAGCTTGAAACTTTTTCTCCTCATGGCTTTCCAACATTCAGATGTTTGGAAATTGAGATTATTGTCTTCATTTCTCCTGAGAAAACAAGGGGGAAACTAAAACTTGATATATAGTACTAACTAAAGAGATATCTGTCAAAAACAATAAAATGCAATTGCTTTCATTGCACGTATATATATATATATATATATATATATATATATATACACACACACACACACATATATATATATATATATATATATATACAAATACATGTATATATATATATATATATATATATATATATATATATATATATCTATATATATATATATATATATATATATATATATATGTGTGTGTGTGTGTGTGTGTGTGTGTATAGGTTTCCTATTGAAATATTGGTGTAGCATTGTATGCCTATGAACTATTCAAACTACAGATGTTGGAATAGTTAATGTGTGTGCAAGCTACGTAATCGAATGATATATTTGAGAATGTATGTGCATTCGCAAATATAACATTTATATACAGGGATCGTGGTACAGTGCGGTTAGGGAAATACATCCCTTTCCTCACTGTAGTGCGATCTCGGAGTTGAAATATTTAGTTAGGGGGGATGTGGGGGGCAGGGGGTCTTGCCCCCCTGCATAAATGGGATGTTAGGTGTAGGGGTTAGGGAGTTACGGCAAGGTTGGCATTAATGCTGTAAAATGTCGGTGCCGACATTTTCGGTATTAACAGCTGATTTTCAACATTAGGGCTGTTAGGTTATGTGTACTTTCGGCAAAATTATTCGGTGTTAAGTACTGTTTTTATTCTAAACTTTGACATATTAATAGTTATCCATGTATATATAAATATATATATATATATATATATATATATATATATATATATATATATATATATATATGTCTGTGTATTTAAAACCTTACCTGCCACATGGATGCTTGAAATCCTTCATCTCTCAAACTCTCATTTTGTTTCTACCTTCTAACATACTTACCCACTGACACATTTTCTTTCTCATCACCCTTCAATAATTACCTTTCCCCATCATATCGTACTTCTTCTCTTCTTTCACTCTCACAGAATCATAAGATCATAGCAGATTGCTAGGCTATCAACCTAGAGGTGATTTTAAGCCTAGCCATTTCATCCCACTGTAATACTATAGAAATGCAAATCAATACCCAAGACTGCATTCACTGATGACTGCCCATGACCAGGAGGCTTGTGGCCTCTATCCCTGGTAAGAGTTTATGGTGCCTCATCCATTTGTCCAGGTTCCTCTTCAACAGTGTCATAGAGGTGCTCTGTTTTGCACAAATTGGTTGCCTATTCCAAAGATGTGGCAGTTGCTGGAAGATAAATCTATCCCTCCAGCATGTCCTATTTAAGTCGCAGGCCATATTTTGGTCCCTGGAATGGGTAGCCCTAGGCCCATTTGATTTACAGATATGCAGCAGGTTCATTAGGTTTGGGTCTTGGATTGTTCTGTAGGCCTGGCATAAGTCCCCCCTAAGAAGTCTATATGATGCCAAGTATAGTGACAGGGACTTTAGTTGGTCTGTGTAAGGCACATGCTGGAGCCCCTTGATCTTCTTTGTTAGAAACCTCTGAGATCTCTCTATTTGCTGCAGGTGCTTAGTATGGTGCATGCCAAATGGAGATTTATACTCAATTATAGGCCAGATAAGTGCCGAGTATAGAGGGTGTTATAACTTCTTTTGTTCTAGAGGTGATGCCTTTACTAATCGAGTGTCCTACATAGAAAGCTTTCCTTACTACAGTAGACACATGGTGGATGAAGTTAAGGTCGTAGTCAACATCTGTCATCTTTCCTCCACCTAAGTGAATACTTTGTGCATACTATATATTTTTACTAGTTTAGAACACTATTTGTCTGCGACATATCTATTTCATATTTGTTTAGTCCAGTAGTGCTCTTATCACAAATGTCCATTTATAGGTACAGCCCAGGCAAGGATACAGTATAAGAAAACAATAAACAATACAATAGTAAATTTGTTGAAAATTTATTCAAAAAATAATCTATCCAAAACTTTGCGGTAGTTAACAGTTCAGAGATCTAATATTCTTATTTACAGAATAAATTTCCATAAGAGTGGTAAAGCTGATGACTACATAAGAGCAAAGGGATATGAAGTGGAAGGTTGGTGAAAGAAGGGTGGAAAGGTGGTAATTAAATGTGTTAGTAGCTGAGTTAGAAAACACAGTGGCTGTACTGAGATTTAGGTGATTATACTAGCTATAAAGGTTTGCTGTATTAGTCTAAGCTCACTTTATGGCATTGACAAAGCAATTTTTTCCTAAATGTTTACTATCTATTGTGTTTATATGCATGCTAGTCTGGCTAGAAAATAGTTCAAGGGAATTAATGCTTCACCATGACTGTCTAACTAACTATCTAAATTACTAACCAAATAGTTTGTTTGTAAATGAAGAGCAGTGTTAACTTTGAAGACTTTTAAAGGTGTGATAGAAGGGAAGCACAAACCATAACAGGGATCTAATTTACATTTTTACAGTTACATAGATAAGTCTGTAATTTCAGGAAAACTGTACAAACCTATAAATTTTGTTTATTGCTGCTTTTAGATATTTTATATTAGGACTAGCATGAAGGGTTGTGGATAAGTGCCCACAAATCACTGAGTTTGCCTGCTATACCAGGGGTTGGCACAAAATATGAAATGCACATTGTGGACATAAAAGCCACAAAAACACAGAAGAAAGTTAACATTTAGAAAAATTTAGGAATATAAAATGAAAGGGGGCAATAATATCCTAGACCTGGTCATTACCAACATGGGCAACCAGAGGTCAAGTCCTCATTGGTCAGATCCGACCACAAGCAAATCACCCTAGACATCCACATCCCACCCCCACTCCCCATTAGGGAAACCCAACTTCACGCTTCTTAAGACAGAAGTGGCAAACTTCACGACACCCATGCTGATGGACAATAGAAGTACGACTGCTGAATCTTATACAATTGCACTTTATAAGCACTTACATGAGTGCATGGATCGTGCAATCCCTAACAGAACCAAGATGCTATCCTCCAAAAAAAGTAAGCCAATCTGGTGATCCCCTGCCATAAGCAAACTCTACAACAGAAGAAAGAAACTGTTGCAAAAAAGAGTAAAATCCCATGATTGGAGGAACTCCGTGGTCATCCTCAGTAAGAAGCTGAGATCCCTCATAAAATCCTCCAAAGCTAGTTACGAAAACAAAATTGCCACTGATTCTAAAGTCAACCACAAAGCATTCTATAGCTATGTCAAGAATCTCAATGACAACACTCAGATCTGCTCTGAGTTGAAGCACAATGGAACTAAATATACAGAACCAACTGATATTGCCAACATCCTGGCAAATAGGTTCAGTGCTAACTTTACCCCTATCTCATCCCCTAAAGAGCCCATCTCTATACCGGAAGAATGCAAAGTTCCTGTAATCACAGCTGCACAGGTATACAACACACTCTCCAAAGCCAAGAACACAGCATCTATGGGACCTGATAGCATCCCAGGCTGCGTTCTACATGAGCTACAGAATGAACTGGCACCCCACCTAAGTACCATGTTCAATCATAGCCTCACCTCAGGCTTTGTGCCAACTGAATGGCGCACAGCAACAGTTGTCCCACTCCACAAAGGGGGAGCCACCACATACCCTGGGAACTACTGCCCCATTCGCCTGATGAGCCTGGTCTGCAAGGCTATGGAATGCATCATCATGGAACTTATAAACAATGACATTGGTAATCTCCAAACTCTGGACCCTACCCAGTTCAAGTTTGTAAAAGGCAGATCATGTCTCCTAAACCTGATAGACTTCTTTGAAGCGGTCACCAAAGCTGTAGATGAGGGTAAGGTGATTCACACAGCCCATCTAGATCTCGCCAAGGCTTTCGACACCATCCCCCTCTCTGGAATTATAGATAAACTCACTAAACTAGGTATAAATCCCTATGTCACAAGATGGTTTGTCAACCGGCTCACTGACAAAACCCACAGTGTGAAAGCAGCAGACTCTAAATCTGACTTCAGACCAGTGACAAGTGGAGTAGCACAGGGTTCAGTCCTAGGTCCTCTCCTGTTTGGTATATACTTCTCTGCAGTACAGGCTAACACAGAAGGTCTTTGGCTAACAAAGTTTGCAGATGACTGCAAACTAGGAGCCATAATCAAAACTCCTAACGATGTGGACATCCTGCAAAAGTGCCTCAGTGAGACAGATGCCTGGTGTCAAAGCCATGGCCTCAAGCTCAATGCCAAAAAGTGCATTGTAATCCCTTTTGGTAAAAACTCTGTACCCATGAACTACCACATAGATGGTAGTCTACTTAACACCAAAAATGTGATAAGAGACCTTGGGACACAGGTGGACAGTAGTCTCTCCTTTGATAATCACATCACCACAGTTGTCAGGAAATCCTTCTACGTGGCACACCTCATCACAAAAGGTTTCTCATCCAGGAAAAAAGAGGTCATTGTTCCCCTCTACTCATCACTCATTAGACCCATTATAGAGTACAACGCCCCTTTTGGTATGTACCTCACAAGACATCTACAACAACTGGAAAGGCCATAGAAATACCTCACAAAGAGGATTACCGGCCTCAAACAGATGCCCTACGCAGACCGTCTCAAAAACCTCCAGCTTTACTCATAACATAACATACAAAGCTATGTCAAACCCAGAGGTGTTGGACATGCTCCAGTTAAAGAAATCCCAATCCCTCCAAGCTACACGCTCTAGGGACCTAAACCTTGTCACCACAATAAACCCAAAGACTTCCCATACTCTGGAACAAACTACCTATCTATATCAAACAAAGCTCCTCATTAGCAATCTTCAAGAAAAATCTTGATGACTGGATGGGAGATAGGAAATTCCCCCCGGGGATCACTTCTGTGGCTCTGCTTGACAGGGGCACAGTAAAATAATTTTCTTGGGTGGCAAAAGCCAGGGTACCGTTTGGCTAGGCTTATATAGGTCCTAGGGCCAATAGCCTAGTACCCACTTATAAACCTATGAAAATGTTTATAATCAATACTCTCCTGCATTTAGTGATAAGATGGTTTCCAATGCTGTAGCAGGGTTTTAGCTGGGTATACATTTTGTTTGTTATCTATTTTGTGTTTGGAAGAGTGTTAGTGAAGTGTCTAACAGCATTTTTAGATATTTCTAGTGTAGCACTTGGCTGACTTTGTCATTACTAATATCTTTTTTAAGGGGGTGGGATTATGAACTTTGAATATGTGGCAAAAGACATAACTGCAGTTTTCTTAATATTTAGATAAGCTTGCTAGCTGGAAACTAGAAGTGGCACAAAAATCAGAATGTAGTTGTTCATACATGGAGGCTGAGACTGAGCAAGATATGTGAAGGACAATGCCATCGCTGTAAAGTCGGTTTGTATTTGGGAGAACAGAGTTTATGTTATTTATGAAAGGCAAAATGAGAATGGAGCCAAGTACTAACCAGTCTAGGATTCCAGGAGAAAAGATACATGGCTCACACATCTTACTGTCATTTTGGATGCTAAATGCCCCATGAAAGAGATATAGGGGGGAATTTAATAAAGCCTACACATTTTTTTCCATGTAGGTATCATGCCACGCTGCTAACACGGGCATGAACATTTTTAGATTCGTTAAGCGCTGCTGAGTGGCGCATGAACGTTCCAACACAGGCATTGCTGTGGCATGCCAATCACCTCATAAGCAGGTGAATCTAATGCAAATGAGGCAGGTAGAGCAATCTGGGAAGCAGATAAGTAACTCTGCAGACCCTGTGTCAGTGTCTGTAGTATACACGGAAAAATTTCATGTACCGTACTGTAGGCAGACAAAAGGGGGTGAAAAATGTTGGTAGATTGACTGAAATGGCATAGCACACACAGACATGAGAAAAACTATCCTTTGTGTGTTTCAAAAGTTAGAGTAAATATATTAAAATCATTTTTTTTAATAATTTTAGCATGCTTGTGCAGTGTGGCACAGTGTGCAAACATGCCTTATTAAAAAAAAAAAAGTGGAAAAATCAAATAGTAATATCATGAGACAGAAATGTAATACAGGACTCTGTGTGCATTATCTAAAATGGTGCTCAGGTGCTGTTGCTAACGCGGAAGGGCTTGGAAGTGTGTAGTATCCAGGTTGTGAGCACGGATCCCTATGCAAATGAGGTGGAGTTACTGAATAGCATAATGGGGTAACTGTGTCTGAATATCCTCTCCGTGTAGGCAGAGAACCATGTTGGTGCCCACAGAGGAGGTAGCTGACATCAAGACAGGGTGTGTCCAATAACTTCTAAGCTGACTGGAGCTTAGCTGTGACTGTTTGTGCAACGTGCTGCCATGCTGAGTGCGGAAGCTCGAGGGGGTGTGTGTACTGACGTCTAAGCTTTGTTTACGTACGGGGTGCATGTTTCCCCGTGTTTCCATGGTACGCCACTGTGCTGAGCATGGAAGTTTGGGGGTTATGCACTGACTGCTATACAGTGTTAACCTACGGGGTGCATGTTTGTGTAGCGCACCCCAGTACTCAGAGTATCTAAAAGGCCAATGATGTATTAATTAGTGTTGATCCTTGCTTAACTTCAACTAGAGGGATTAAATGATGTCAATAATATATTAGGCAGGTGCATTGCATCATAGGTAGCCAATCATGCAGGCAGCACCTACAGTAGAGCACTATAAAGTATGCATACACCCTACAATCTGATTTTTACCCCATACTCTGTACCACTGGAGTACAGACTTGGGAATTTTAACTGAAAGAATGCTAGGGGCTGCTGCAGGTCTGCTACATTTGTATATGTAAGATGCTGAATTCAATGCTGTTGCTGCAGCTGCTGTTGACAATGAGCCTAGGCAGAGAAGGTGGAGAGTGTGCAGGCCCAGGGTAACTGTCCAAGAGCTACATGAGCTGGAGATTGCAGAGCACTGCAGGGTGGATAGGGACATACTACAAGAACTCACTGAGTTTTGCCACCCTCACATCAGGCCCAGAGCCAATAAAGGGGAGCCCATCCCAGTGGAAACAAATTTATGTGTATCCCTTAGGATAATAGCCACAGGTACCTTCCAAAGACCAACAAAGGACATGAATGGGGTTCTCACAGGCATCAGCATCCAGGGTAATTTACCAGTTCCTGGATGCCGTGCTACCGCATGCCAGTGAGTACATATATTTTCTCCTCACCCCTGAGGTGAGGGCCAGCAATATCCAACACTTCTACCATGTAACACACTACCCTGAGGTACTGGGTGGCATAGATTGCACTCATGTACACATCAAGGCACCACCCAGTGAGGAGAGTAAAATGT
Organism: Protopterus annectens; assembly: GCF_019279795.1. Lineage (NCBI taxonomy): Eukaryota > Metazoa > Chordata > Ceratodontiformes > Protopteridae > Protopterus > Protopterus annectens. Next base: position 1,461,368,421 of record NC_056737.1, read on the forward strand.
ACTTCAACCACAAGGGGATACCAATCCATCAACTGCCAGGTTGTGTACAGTGCCTAGGGCATCATCATGAATGTGTGTGCTGGCAGCCCTGGCAGCTATCATGACTCCCATATCTGGCACACATCACAACTGCACCAGATGTTTGCTAGGGGGACATCACACACAGCCATTTAGTGGGGGATGCTGGCTATGCACTGGAACTGTGGATGATGACATCCATCAGAAATTCACACACACCCATGGAAGAATGCCATAATGAGGCACATGCACAAACTAGGAACATCATAGATTGTGTGTTTGGGTTGCTGAAGTCATGGTTCTGGTGCCTCAGTATATCTGGTGGAGCCCTATAGTACTCTCCAGCCACATGTGCACATGTGTTTATAGTATGTGCTATGCTACACAATATGATTCTGTGAAAGCAGCTGCAACAGAATCAGCAAAGGGAAGGGATACACAGCCCCCCACCAATGCCTAGATCACCACAGCCACACTCACAGGAGGACTCAGAGGAGGAGCCCCCTGATGATGTCCCTGTAGGCAGACCTAGGCATGCCCAATATGCTCTAGCATTGGCTAAGAGAGAACACATGGCACATTCACTGGCAACTTAGGGTCCCAAGAACTGACACCTTACTCCCACTCACATGCATATAATAAAATAGCTGACGCCGGGCAACCCACACAACCTGTACTTATCCATGTATTGGCTGTGTAGAACTTACATCACTCAGAGGCCACCTTGCATTACAGTTCTGTTAACTGCTGCATTCTCAAGGTAAGTCTCTAACCTACACATTAATTGTAAGGATTACTATAATACGGTATTGTATGCATGGATCTGCTGCTGCTATGCAAGAAAATATAGTGGGCTATTTGGTCAGAGTTAGCATCCACATGTGACAACAAATACCCAGTCCAATAGTATGTGTTCCTTAATTTTTCACTAGGCCTCAGGGTTGGAATATTCATGACATCAGGTAAAGGAGATGTTAAATAGTGGGCACACATGATATCTGGACTACTGTCTACCCAAGCTGATCATGTGTTGTTGTTCCCCCACCCCAACACAGTGGTGTACCCATATAACCACTTTAATAGAATATCAGGTATGGTATAGCAGTGGACCAGGCAATCTCAGGGCTGTAACATAGTGCTCACACATTGTATATCTCTCTTCATGCAGGATAACAATGTACATATGTATGCTGTTGAATGTGTGATGGATGATCCCTCTCTGTCTAATGACCTGTGTGGCTCAGTGGGTTAGGGAAGTTAGCATGGGTGATGGTATTGATGGTTCTAATCTGGAATTACTCACACCTTTTGCATGTGAGGCAGCAGTATGTTGGTGTTTTCATAGAATGTCATACCTCCCAACCTCTTATTACAAGAAATCTGGACAAAGCCAGAAAGATTGGGGGGAGGTAAAGGCCCAAACATAGGGAGAGAGTTTAAATATTGGTCACATAAACCTTGATGGAAGTAAAGGTGTTGCAGTAGTATATATATTCAGATGGATATAAAATCTGACACACAATTATCTGTAGTCAGTAGAATGCATTGATATTAACATTCAATAAAGCACCAGAACTCCACAAATGTGTGAGGAACAGACCAAACATATGAGGCAAAACTCTGGACATTCTGTAAAAATTAGGACAGTTGACAGGTATGCAGACTGTTGGTGGTGTAACATTACCAACCCCATTCACATATTTAGGACAGCAGACAACTGGGGAATGCTGTGGACATTCTGAGTGAAGTGCAGTACTGCAGAAACTTGGTTGGATGCTGGTGTTTGTAACATACAAAATCACAGACTGGAATACAGGCAGGTGTGGCCTGGAGTCACACTATAAGTACTGATAGTCCCACTGGGCATGCCTGTACACTGAGCACACAATGAGCACAATTCTGTTGGCTCTGCATTGAAATGACCTATTATGTATAAATATCTGTACATACAGAAATATACAAATACATATCCATCTGTCAGTATCTTTTTCTCACGTGCATAGAACGCATATACATACCATACACACACACAGCTATATATATATATATATATATATATATATATATATATATATATATATATATATATATATATATATATATCCCTGTTATATGTGAGGATGTCTGCATTGCCTGACATACCCTAATAATTGTAAGTAAACTGCACTATCACATAGCCATAATGTTGCTCAAAGGATCTAAAGTAAGGGCACAACAGTACATAATCCACTTACCTACAGACCCCTATGCCTGCTAGATGTCACCATGGAGACAGACACAGGTGAACAGGTGGTGTAATGTATAATGATGTCAATGCATGTATGGACATGGCACATTGTCCATGCCCACAGTGTTGCCTATCTAACTGCAAGCAGCCACATACACCCATACTGGTAACTGTACACATATTGCTAGGATAACATAAGTTATTTCACTAATTTGATAATAGATACAGATAACAGTACAAATCTATATCACTCTGCAGGTCACGGATGCTGTTCAACACAAATGTAGTTTGTGTAATGCACAAGTACTGTGCCTCCAATCACATATATAATAGATGGAACCTGTAACACATGGAATAAGTACTATGGTCTATAGTGTATAAGCCTAGATAGGTAGGGGGTTCTAATATCATTGCAACCCATGTGGGGTGTGTATGTGTGTGTGTGTGTGTGTGTGTGTGTGTGTGTGTGTGTGTGTGTGTGTGTGTGTGTGTGTGCGTGTACCCCTGCAAAGCAATGGACATGCCCTCATGGGCTATCCACCTGCAATGGATAGGCACTCTTTGGCTCATAACTTGCTGCTGGCTTCTACACTGCCCTATTAAACAAGGCCTGATGATGCCAGCCACCTTAAGACTACCAGCTGAGAGGAGAGCAACAAGACTTAAGCTATTGTGTGTGCAATAAGTAGTGCGATCCTACTGTGTGTAAGCCTAACTAGGCAGGGGTTCTAATCTCACTCTACCGAACATTTTGTGTGTGTGTATATCCATATGGCAATCTTTGCAAAGAAAACATAGTTAGGATTTTGCATCATTTTATTTGTAGCAGGCAATGTTGCCTACCAGATGACTGACCACAAGTCTTGCTGATATCAACAAGCATTATATGTTCTAAATGGATAGTACTAACAGACATGAGTTGTGCTGTGTGCATGGGGTACTGTGATATGTAGTGCTTACTGGTACATAGGGTAAGTGTTCTAATCTACATACAGTCAACTTTCAGTATGTATGCCTTGGCATGTCCTGTATGCAGTGAGTGGAAGTGGTACTAGCCTGAATGTGGCTATGCTTGTGTGTGAGGCTCTTACAGCAGTATACATCATGTTATGCGGCCATAGGACATGTGAACTTAACTAGCATAATGGCAATACAGCCCTCACAATCAGAGACATCTGTATACCCCTTGGTACAGGGCCAGCACATAGTGCCCCAGTCCAAGAGGGACTCAAGCAGATGCCATGTGTTGAGATGATGGATGCCCAGCCAATCAGATAGCATATGCTGAGCTGCACTGAGGTGCTCTGTGTACCATTAGGCAGGGTCTGTTTCAAGGGTGTGTTTATGTCTGCTAGACAAATTTCTCCCACAAGCATGTAGTACTACTGTCACATAGTAGGTTCATGTCTTTACAGTGAGTCACCCATCTACTATGCTCCCTATATATAGGCATCATATGCACTCCAGCAAGGTCACACCTTGCCATGTAGCAGACCTTATCACAAATTTGAATGCATGAGTACGCTGACCACCACCATTGTCCTTGGTAGACTGTCATGCAGATGTGACCCTATGGAGCCATGCACATATACTGCTGTACCTTGATGAAGCCATATTTCTGCTGTGCTACCATGTCATGCTGTGATGTGCTGCTTCACTGCTGCTGTGTGTCCATAGGTTATCCACTCAGACTCCTGCAACAGAAACATACACAGGTCTGTGACATACCTATCATTATGTAACAGTACCACCAGTGCAACATCTTACAACATAAGGTCCACCAATGTATGTTGCATATACATGCCAGCATACAATATATGTTGGTGACCACTACAAGTGGCATGCAAAGCAATATTGCATTACACAAGTGCATGTCAAGTAATATAGCCACCCCATGCATCAGACACATAAGCTTCATTCCCCTGCATTGATGTGTAGGATGACAGGGATGTGGCATAGGTATCATCACTTGCACAGAGTGATGTGTGAGGATGTTGGAGGCCTAGGCTGGCCCAAACAGTTGACAGCACGTGTGTGAGTCAGGAAAGGGAGTGGGTTAGATGGAGGATGGAGAGGTGTCGTGTGTGTCTGTAGGTGACCTGCATGTGACAGTGGTGTGTGTGTGTATACAGTCAAGCTCAGTGCTAGCCCTACACATGTGTATGTTGGACAGCTGTAGACCATACATGGTAGAGTTGACAGTTCACCATCTCTGGCCATGAACACAGGAACTGACTCTGCCAGGAGTTGCACTGGCACCATCGTGCCCAAGGTCAGACACGGTGCTAGTTCCTGATGGTGACTGCTGTCTGCTGGGACTGTGTCCCCCACAGGACCACCCAGGGCCACGTGCCAATAGTCTGCTATGTCATGGTGTGAACAGCACATTCCCCTCTGTAGCACTGGATGTACTGCCAGTACGGGAGCATAGTTGTGCACAGCTGCATGGACTCTCAGCAGATGGTGTTGCTGACCTACATGCCTGGGTCAGACACCCAACTCCAACCACACATTCCAGCACAGAAAATGTGCAGTCTAAGATGGACACTGTCTCAGCCCACCATCTGTCCACTGCATCAGTGAACTGATCCAGGGTTTTCCCAATGCAGTGGAGGCAGTCATGGATGTCAGACTGTGCTGCATCCTTTACCATAAGCATACATCTGGTGTTCCATTCAGAATATACCTGTGCCTCCATGATGGCCCAAAACATGTGCCAAGTGGCCCGTGATGCGACACCTGCATCAGATGGTGGATGGATAGCACTCCTCATATTAGCACTCCTGTCAATCCGGCTGTGTGGGACCTTGCCAACTCTCTGGCTACAGCCAGTGTCTACACTCACTGAAGCCATAGTTGCCACACTAGCCTGTTCAACATTTCCACCATCTGACTGTCCCATATATGAGGCCTGTGGGGACTGGGTATGTGAGAGCATACTGACTGTGTGGTGACAATGGGGGCAGAAGAGGGATGTCAAACTCTGGGACAGATTCAGCCCCCGACAATCTACCTGTACCTCACTGTGGCCACCATCATCATCAGGGTCTGAACAGACACTGACATCAGGTTGTGTGAGGGAAAGGCCCCAACCTCCCTCAGTCACCTGTGGAAACCAAGACAAACCAGTACATTACTACCTGCACTATTATGTATGGGAAATACACAGAGTAATGATAATGAGGATCACAACTGCATTGCCACTCTCACATCCTCTCATCTCCACTTTCATGCACAACAGACTTCCTCACAACAACATACACATTCGACTCAAGGCCTTTATAGGTTCATAGGTTTATATATTAGTACTAAGCTAACTGCTCTTGTGAGCCATTTTAAGCCTAGCCAATTATCCCTTGTGAGATTCAAACCCTGCACCTTGTGCTTGCAAGGCAAGCACCTTAACCATTAGGCCACCCTCCCAACACATAAGAAGCACATCAGGTAAATCACCTGACACTTGGCCAGTAGAATGTACCTTTTAGGTATCTAATATGACACTATACCTGATAAAATAGCATATAAAACCCAGTACACCTATCTTAACAAATATATACAAATACAAGTTTCAGTGCTTAAGGTATGTAACATTGACCTTTTGGTATGTACAAGGCATGTCAGATTAATTGCCTCATGTACACCAGGAGGCTTATTTGCTCTGAACTATAACTGCAAAAGTGTTTCTGCTCATTCAACTACACTCCTGTGATTACTCACTCTATGAAACTTACATAAGTGTTCCAGACTGGAACATACAAACATTCCACTCTGGTTATACACAACATTACCTGTACATAGGGAATTATCCTGGCCCTTACCCTTAATAGCATATGTATGTTCCATGACAAAACAGTATTAAGTTTACCAGATGCAGGACCATGGCCTTGGAAAACTCCTGACGGACCTGTAAAAAGGTAAGGGTGAGGTAATTTCAGTATCACCACATGTTGCAGCACAACAAGGTAATACCTGCAAACATCTCACATATACAGTAGCTACTGTGTTATTTGAGGTATTGCTGACATTCTGAACATGAGTATACAACTGAGCTAACCCTCCCATCACAGCATATAGACCTGACACCCACGTAAAGGTATGTAAAGCCTGACATGACTGCTACAGTATTACAATGGTGTTCACAGTAAGTTTACCTGCACACTCCTCTGCTGTGGATACTGTGGCATCCAGCTCCATGATTTATGGTGTGATGGATGCTTGGGAGCTGTTGTGTGTCCCTTGGTTCTCCAGGAATTCATCAGTGGCCAGGAGTGGTTGTTCCATTGGATGGCCTCTTCTGGTGATGGGATGATCCCTGGCTACATCAGCTGTCCTTTGTTGTGCAGCAATCACCATGTCTGTAGCACAGTGTTGAACCTGCTCATATGTCCTTTTCCTGGTGGCCAGTCTCATTCATATCCCAGACAAGGGCTGCCCACATTGCAGCCCACTGTTCCCTGTTATGCCTCCCTCTGGAAAGGAGGATGCGATGATGCAGCCCTAGTCCTTGAAGTATTGTTTCCTTCTCCACATCTGAGAAGGGAAATGCCTTCTGTGATACATTAGTCCTGAAACACACCAAAAGGGGAACACATGACAGGATCAAATACATGGATGTCCACTATGTACAGATACAGCAAGAACAAAATGGCTGGCACTATCCCCTACTTGCTCACATATGTCATACCCCACAGTGTGACAACATACTACGTGTGTGGATACAACCAAGATAGTATCATTACTGAGGTAGTTTCCTATGTGCCATGACAGATTCTACTGTATAATCATACACCCCACTGTGGTGTGTCCCCTAAGGCCAGCATCCTAATAATATGTCATAAGAACAGTTCCACACAAATAGTAGTGTGCTATCATGACCACTATATTGGGACAGTCCAACAACACCACTATGCCACAATGACAAAAGATAATGCAACACTGATATATTGTATGTCCCCTGTATGTGTAAGACAGCAGAGTATCAATGACATGTCATTATCACAGGTCTAAGACATGCTTACTTCTGTACTCCCTATTCCCCATATCTCTATCCTTCCATCTGCATCCTGTTATACACAAAAAGCAGTTACTTACCTGGTGGAGTGCAATACTCCTCTGTTGAAATGTGCTGCTAGTAGTGTTTTGCAAAGGTGTGGTCTGTGTGACAAAAGTATCATACAGAATGTTTACCCATAGCCAGCAGCTTGCATTTTAACATGCTTCTCATTAGCAGGTAATTGCCTCTAAACCAATCTGTGACTCTGATATGCTAATTGCAACAGAAACAGCTGAGTTGCACTATCATTAGCCAATGATGTGCAACCACTGTCCAATATATAAGGCCTTCATGTAGAACAGGACCCCTTTCTTAGCTGTTGAGATGGACATTACTGGGGTGAGGAGACTACATCATCGCAGAGGGCAGGTCTGTAGCAGAAACCTTTACATAGAGCTGTGTGTACCACAGTCTGCAGCTGCTGCAGGTAATAGACATAGGCAGTGAGTGTGAACACTTTGGAGGACAGCAAGAGATAGGTCTATCTGTGTCAGCTGTGTCAGCTTTGTTGTAGAGGCAGATCCAGGGTGATAGTGTCAATATTCACCAAGGATATTCACACCACCAGGCTAGTTGCCCAACACAATGCGTCTGAAATTCTCCACGTGCAACTAACACTAGGTAAGACTGCAATCCAAATTGTAGCTTGCTACAGATCCCCCACCATACCCCAACATTCTCACTACACCTTTCTAAACATACTGGAAAATATTAAGATAGAACCAAACACCCTAATACTGGGTGATTTTAACTACCCTGCCATTAACTGGGAAAGCTACTCATGTACCAGCACCTTTGCCCAACGGTTCTTGGAATTCATAAATTCCAACGCCCTGGATCAACTAATCCATAGTCCCACCAGGGGCTCCAATATCCTAGACCTGGTCATTATCAACATGGGAAATCGATGCTCCACACCTATGGTCACCCCCTCATTAGTCACGTCTGACCATAAGCTAATCACCCTTAACATCCACATCACACCTCCACCCCCCCAGTAAAGAAACCTCCATAAAAGACTTCTCCAAAGCCAACTTCATGCTACTCAAGTCAGAAGTGACAAACTTCATGACACCCATGCAGACGGTAGCTGAAAGTTCAACTGCTGAATCCTACACTAAGGCACTATACGAGCACATCCACTCATGCATAAATCATGCCATCCCATATAGAACCAAGATGCTCTCATCCAAAAAAAAGAAGCCAATCTGGTGGTCCCCTGCCATAAACAAACTTTACAACAAAAGGAAGAAACTGTTGCAGAAAAGAGGAAAATCCTAGGATGCAAAAAACTTCCTTACCAGCCTCAGTAAGAAACTGAGATCCCTCATAAAATCCTCCAAAGCTAGTTACGAAAATAAAATTGCCAAAGATTCCAAAGACAACAACAAGGCATTCTATAACTATGCCAAGAATCTAAATGGCAATGCTCAGATCTGCTTTGAGCTAAAACAGAATGGCATTAAATATACTGATCCCAAGAATATTGCCAATATCCTGGCAGATCGATTCAGTGCCAACTTCACCCCCCTCTCACCCCTAAATGGCCCATCTCAATACCGGAAGATTGCCAAATTTCGGTAATAATGGCCACTCAGGTAAAAAACGCACTCTCCAAAGCTAAGAATACAGCATCCATGGGACCAGATGACATCCCGGGCTGTGTACTACATGAACTACAATATGAACTGGCACCTCACCTAAGTGCCATGTTTAGTCATAGCCTCACCTCAGGTTTCGTGCCCACTGAGTGGCACACAGCTACAGTTATCCCACTCCACAAGGGGGGATCCACCTTGGATCCCGGAAACTACCATCCCATCAGTCTGACAAGCCTTATCTGCAAGGTCATGGAGCGTATTATCATGGAACTTATAATCAAAGACATTGGCAACCTTCAAACACTGGACCCCACCCAGTTTGGGTTCGTGAAGGGCCGATCTTGTCTCCTGAACTTGTTTGACTTCTTCAAATCAGTCTCCAGAGCCATGGACAAGAGTAAGGTGGTCCACACAGCCTATCTAGACCTTGCCAAGGCCTTTGACACCATTCCCAACTCTGGAATCATAGATAAACTTACTAAGCTGGGCATTAATCCCTACATCACCCAATGGGTTGCTAACTGGCTTACTGATAGAATCCACGCTGTAAAAGTAGCCAACTCCAAATCCAGCTCCAGACAAGTGACAAGTGGAGTACCTCAGGGTTCAGTCCTGGGACCACTCTTGTTTGGCATCTACTTCTCTGAAGTACAGGCCAACACTAAGGGACTCTGGATAACAAAGTTTGCAGATGACTGCCAACCGGGAGCCATTATTGAATCCCCAAATGATATGGATACTCTACAAAAGGGCCTTACAGAAACAGATGCTTGGTGCCAGAGCCATGGGCTCAAGCTCAATGCCAAGAAATGTATAGTTATCCCCTTTGGGAAAAAACATGTATCCGTGAATTACCATATAGGTGGCAGTACACTAAACACTGAAAGTTTGATAAGAGACTTAGGGACACAGGTGGACAGTGCTCTCACCTTCAATAACCACATTGCCACAACAGTCAGGAAATCCTTCTATGTGGTACACCTCATCACTAAGGGCTTTTCATCCAGAAAAAAGGAGGTCATTGTCCTACTGTACTCATCCCTCATTAGGCCCATTATAGAATACAATGCCCCGTTTGGTATGTACCTCTCAAGACATCTGCAACAACTGGAAAGGCCACATAAATATCTCACTAAAAGAATCACAGGCCTAAAGCAGATGCCCTACGCTGACCGCCTTAAAAACCTCCAGCTATACTCTGTCACATATCATCTACTCAGAGGTGATCTTTGCTTAACATACAAGGCCATGTCAAACCCAGAGCTGTTGGACATGCTACACTTAAAGAAATCCCAATCCCTCAGAGCCACATGATCCGGGGATCTAAACCTTGTCATCACAATAAACAAAACATGCTGGAGGGATAGGTTCCTGACCCAGAGACTCCCCAGACTCTGGAATAGACTGCCCATACATGTCAAGCAGAGTGCCTCTTTGGTCCTCTTCAAAAGGAACCTTGACAATTGGATGGGAGAAAGGAAATTCACCCCGGGGATCACGTCAGTCGCCCTGCTAGACAGGGGTCCAGGGAAGTAAATAGTGTGGGAAGATATAGCCAGGGAATTGTTATGGCTAGGCTTGTATAGGCCCTAGGGCTGATAGCTTAGTACCAACCTATGAACCTATGAACCTATAAGAGCACCCTTTACAATCCAATTATGACATGTGTTTATGGTATGTATGTTGGGCAACTGTGTCAATAACAGGATGCTAGGTGACATATAGTAATGTGATGTGTGTCCCTACTTGCATGCCTGTGACTTCCAGCAGTGAAAAGCAGTTATTTACTTTCCAATGCTTTGTGTGGATAATGGCTGCATGAGTCTTTCATTAATTGCTGTCTTCACAATGTAATTGAAATGCAACACAACACTGCGTTTGAACCCAGGACTGTGTGGGGCAAACTTTACTGTATGCAAGGCATTTGACAGACTGAGCTACAATATCACTGCTACAGTGGGTGTATTTGCAAGATATATGTGCATGCATACAGGCTGTGACATACATTTACTACATCAATCAGTATGTACATGACTTTATATGGATGTATTTCTGCATCAGAGTCCCAGTTACATATGTATTTTGCCATGAATGCCTTAGCAGGTGACTTTCTACATGTTGCTGATTAAATGGCACATTTACCTGCTATCACAGGCCTCAGTTACATCCATTATCATGTCTTTGGCTGTCTAGTGGTGCACTATTGCACCAAAAAACAAGGTACACTCCCATTTCTTCCATTACTTTTTATTTCAGTTTGCATAGTGTGGTGCTGCATGATGAGCAGCTCCACTGAAACACACCTAATGATTATAATTGGCAATTACTATGTTTTGTTTAAACCATCTGTTTTAAGTAAGAGTTGTGTGGCATGGTGGGTTAATACAGTGTGTTGCAGGCGTGATGGGCTTAGGTGCAAAACACAGCTGCGGTGTTTATTTTGTACATGTGTCTTAACTATGTTAGAAATACAGTCATTATAGCTCTATTTAGATGAGCTTATTGAAGCTGCATGCAGCGCCATGGTAAAAAACATATAAAGAAAAGAAAAAAGGGAAGATAGGAAAGTGGTGAAATGGGGGCAAGCAGAGGGAAGGCATAGTGAAGGCAGGAAGGGGTGTACAGGAAGGGTGTAGGAAAGAACCATAGCCGTCCTCTTCTTGTTCAGCAACAACTGTGCACTTTGACAGAAGTTGTAGATGAATTTGGATTCTCTAACCCCAAAGAGAGGGGTGTGGACAACATAACTTTATTGTCAAGCCAATTGGACTGAGTTAGGTGTGTCCAGTGGGCACGTGTATGAATTCAAAAGTTATGTATGGGACAATATTTTTTTTCTGGGAGAGGTGCCCATTTTATTTTTTTAAGGTGAGAGTCAAATGTTGGAGAAGGGACATAGGTACATGTGGGGAAGGTACGTTGATTAGGTGAGGATGCATTTGCAAACAGACAAGACAGCAGAAAAGGGGAATATGTGACACATGAGGGGGTGAACACCTTGGATAGAGAGGGTGTTGTGGAATCTGAGTTTCACATGCCTCCAGATGGCAGCAGTGTGACTCATGTCCCTACCCATGGGACTGTTGACACTGCTCCATCACTACCTCAAGGGTGGCTGTGCTGGAGGCTTAACACTAGGGTGAGGCTGCCCCACCAGGGTGGCCAGCATGCCTTCAATCTGGTTCAGATGGAGGTCATAGCCATGGTGGACTATCCTGTGTATCAAGACCAGTAGCTCTGCATGGTTGACAACACCCCTCTGCCACTGGTCCCAGAGGGGGGCTGGGCCCTGTCCCTCGGGCAGTACTACCCAACTCTGGAGGTAGTGCTGGGGCACTTGAGGTGGCACCACAGGTCTGGGTCCCACATGGCCAGTTAAGGCAAAGTAGGTGAATTAGCCGGAACACACCTTGATGTGCTGTGGTAGATGAGGTATAACAATATGTTATGGTTAGCAGTAACCAAACTGTTAGTATTAACTGAATCAAACATCATATTTATTCATCCAAATAGATATTAATGCATGTCATGTGCAGCACAACATTAAGTAACATAACAGTCAGTATGGTAAAAGCATGGCAGTAAAAAGTAAACCATAGGGCCAACAAAACAGTTAGTTTAACAAATATGTTAATATTGCATTAAACATAATAGTCACCCACATTTTCCAATATATAGTTAAACAAAATATATTAAATTATAATAAAACATATAAATAATGAAACACATTTTTCCAAAATATAGTTAGTTTAACACAATATGTTAATATTAAATCATAATAAATAAATAACAGTAATAAATAAATGAAGATAAGGGGTGGGGAGAGAGAAACATTCCATTACTGATATTGCAGATTATATCCCTGAAAACACTGAAATATATACTATACAGGTTTGGATTGTCAGATTTGAGTACAGTGACTACAATATGCTTATAATTGATGTAGCACATACATACCTCTATGGACCAAGCAGTAAGAAATGTAGGTATGCCACTACATAGAACAGTTTCACATAATGTGATGTTATACAACTACCCAGGTGTTCTATAAACAGATCTGGTAATACATTGCATTGCAGGTAATAATTTATCTGCTAATCATGTAACAGATGGACTAGGCAGCTTTAATTGCATTACAAGAAATCGTGACACTTGAGAGGCATGTTCATGTAAAGTAAGTAAACTAGACAGCCGTCATGCCTTATTTGGCAGGCATGGGAGTAGAAAGCAATAGCTGTGACTGCAGGGAACATCTGCAAGTTAATATCTTACTGCTAGTAATAACATTCAGTCCATCTACCTGCCCTGCCATTTTCTTCTCTGTTACACTATACCACCCTAATTAGACCTTTTCGCTATGAAAATCAAATACTCTTGCAAGTAGAAAATCCTAACCTCTCCACTGGTCAAATATGCCACTCCTTTTCCACTGCTAGACTATGGAACTCTGTTCCACCTTCATTTAGATCCACTAGCTATACATCTCTTTTCTTGCTCTTGTCCTTGTTCCTATCTCACTCCTACTACTATTCCCTTTGTTCTTTACCTCCATCCTATATTACCTCCTAAAACCACACCTTTATCCCTGAATGATAATCTATTTCTATACCTACATATACATGTAATGTCAGTTGATTTATGTACAATCTGCATTATCTTCTTACTTTAAAAACTTTGATTATTGTTTAAAATGTGTTGTAGCCAATTAAGTTTTATCAAATGTATGTATTGTATAAATCATTGTGGAGCTTTTCTCCCCGGGCCTCCACTGAAAATGGGTACTCTCTGGCCCAGTGGACCTTCCCAGTAAACAAATGCAAATAAATAAATAATGTAATAATTGACTACAGCAACTTAGTACAGACTTGCAGGGGATACAGCCATACTGGGATTACACATCTTTATTTATGACTCAGCAGTGCTAATAAACATATTCTTGGTATTGATGTTAACATTCTGTGAAATCTAAACACAATATCTGCTTATAATATGGGCTACATCACCAATATACCTTTTGTTCCTGGGGAGAAAGAAAATGTGAGCATTACATGACTGATACTGAAAATTTAGTGCTACATACCACTGGATTCGAACCCAGGACTGTGTGTGGCAAAATGTACTGCATACAAAGCATTTAATAGACTGAGCTACTAAGTCACTGTCAACTACTGGGTGACTGATACTTGCTTGGAGATCACCTGGAACTATACTGTCAATTGAGCAATGCAAGTTACAGGACATTCCTCTGACATTCCAGTACTAGTATAGTGTTAAACCATACTTCATATATAAAAAAAAAAAAAAAAACTGTAGTTTAGAATCAACAATGCTAGTGAACACATTTTATTGTTATTGATTTGAAATGTCTGTGAAGTCCACACACAATATCTGCCCATGGACTGGGCTCCCTCAACCATATGCCATTATTACCTAATGTCTGAGGAAGAGAGAGCATTATGTGACCAATAATGGCCTGGAGACAGTACTATGAGTTAAGGAATACAGTTTGCATACCATTAGATTTGCTGGCTACATCTGTTACAGTGTTACACTTAACTGTGGCAGCCTTACTACAGACAATCAATGCATACAGCTCTACTGCAATGGTTTGACAACACAATCCTGCTGAACAACATTTTGCTTACTGTTATTGGTATTGCTAGTGATTTATTGAAATATAGTTCTTATTGTTCATTTATTGCACTACAGCTCTAATTGTCCATTTAATGCACTACAGTTGTACATGCCCATTTATTGAAGTACAGTTTTTCTTGTGTATACTTTATTACAGTAAATACTTTATTCTTATTGCACTACAGTTGGCATATGAAATCCTTACTAACCAAGCTAAATCCAACATTCGATAAATAGTTTAATAGCTCAGGACATAAACAGCATAAATAGCAGAACAAAGCTTTTGAGTAAAAAACTTTTCTTCAGTGTTTAATAAAATTATCCTACCATAGCACAAGCATATATACAACCACACAGCCAATCAAAGTGCAAATTTAATAGCAATATTTACATCCTTAAAGTTCCCTTAAAACGGAGACTCATTGAGGCTTATATTCTGTCATGTCTATCTTTTTAAAATAGGTTTTATGCTATTATTCACATTTAAACCTGGCATATGGTTAGCTCTAAAAAAAATAATCCATTTATATTTGGCCAACTCCATTTTATTGATTAAATCACCCCATTTTTATTTTTAAACACAACTTGCAAGATTCTAAACGGAAATTTGTGCTCAGCACCTGCAGTTGCAATATGCTTAGCCAAAGCATTTGTAAGGACATTTCTACAAATGTCAGAACAATGTGCACTTATTCTCTCTTTTAGTTTTTTATTTGTTTTACCAATATAGAAACATTGGCAGCATACACAGTTAGCAAAATAAATCACATTTTCTGTGTTACATGTTCCAGCAGGTCTAAAGTCAAATGGCTTTTGGCTAATTGGGAGTATAAAACTTAAGACCATATTAATATCTGCACAATGTGTGCAGTTGTAACACGGTTTAGTGCCGAATTTATTAATGTTTTTTGTAATACACTATCTCTCCTTATATCTTTACAGCATAAGTGTTGCTTTAAATTCTTTTCTCTTTAAAAAAACAAAATGTGGTGTCTTAACTACTAGATCAACCACTTCTTGACTGGATGTAAGTATAGTCCAGTTCTTTTTAATTATTTCATCATTTAATTCAGTTTATCTACAGTTCTATTTGGTTTGGCTATCTGGGAAGAACAATACATAATCTCAGCCTTACCACTCAAATACGGTCTGGCTGTGTCATTCCTTAACCCAGTAACTATCCCCTTCATTTGTTGCACTATAACTTCATTTTAACCCCTTTCCATAAATGTCTGCCATCTCATTCATTTCCAGCTCAAAAATTACATCTTTCGTACTAAGTCTGCTAGCTAGCATAAGCTGTCCTTTTACTAGCCCTTTAAAATATGCTTGGGGTGTAAGCTTTGTGGGTGTACATACTTACTAACTTGTACATCTTTCCTATGAATTTTGGAATTAAAATACACATCATCTCTAGAAATGACTATATCCAAAAAGTTAATTTCATCAAAAGATGAATTCACTTCAGATCTCAAAAAGTTTGTGGTGGTGTGCAAAAATTCTACAAATGCAGTAAGTTCTTCTTTAGTACCATTCCATAACAGGAATATATCATCCACAAATCTTTTAAAGAACACTAGATGTTCATTTTTATAACTCATCTCTATTTCTGAGAATATGTAATGTTCTTTCCATCTAGCTAAAACTATGTTAGCATAGGTGTTAGTTTTTGGGGTACCCATAGCCACCCCCAGACATTGATGGTAACAGTCATTATTAAACATAAATATATTATTCAAGACACAATCCAACATAGAACATAATAGGTTCACTTTCATTGCATCATATACCTTATGTACTGTTAAATATTCCCATACTGATTCAATTCCCTACTCATTGGGAATGACAGTAAAAAGTGACCTAATGTCCATAGTTACTAAAAGGATATCAGAACTTACATTTATTAAAGACCACTCATTTAACATCTGTAAAAAATCAAGAGTATCTTTAATATAACTATGGCGGTATTTCAAAGCAGGAACTAGTTATCTATCCACATATTTAGAAATTGCTACTGTAGCCCATTTCTTTCCTGACACAATAGGTTGCATTGGTGGCCTGACTAAACTCTTATGGATTTTGGGTAATCCATAAATAAAAGGTGTAACTGGGTTAACCATATACAAATAATTATATGCCTCTGGTCTACTTGTCAGGAGTGTTCTTGTTTTTATATAGGAAAAACAAAGAATGCATTTAGAACATGCATATACCAGCATATGTATGATATTGGGAAATATAATCAAAAAATGCATTGGCCAAACATATCCATACCCACCCAGATCACCATTTTAAGTTTACAGTGTTAGAACAGCTTGTGGTGGATGATAGAGGTGGCCATATTGATTTGCAGCTTGAATTAATATGGCAGCTTAGGGTCAATGCCACCACAAGTCCTGGATTAAATGAGGTTGTCTCTCTTAGTAGCTTCCTAAAGTTAAAATCAGACTTTCACCTTTAGAGGTGAGAGTAGTGCAATCCTGGATATTGTTATTATGTATTATATACGTTACACATCATAGACATATAACCACATTTAGTAATTGAAGTCTACAATCACAATAGTTTTAAAATTTAAAAAAATACATATAGGAATTTTGATTTGTGGTTGTCTTGGCCTATTTATGGCTAGTTTTGTTTCATTATGTTTACATTGTAATTTCAAGGGAGTCTGTGTCTTTAAAAATATTTGAAAATATTTATTTCAACTAAGCACATTAATTGGTTAATCAATTATGTTATAAAATGACGTTTGGTAATGTGGATGCTATTCTGATGAAGTCAAACAGTAATTTTGACGAAAGCGCTTAATAAATTTGTAATTTTCTGCTACCCAGTTCACATTCATGTAGTAAAGAAAAAATAAATACTATTAAAATAACATAACACATCATAAAAATTACTTATTAGACAGTTTACACACTTTACAACCTTACAACAGTGACAGGGACCATTATAGGGAGCCTCACACTCATCTGCAGCCATGGGTAGCTGCTACACCTCTCTCTACACTGATTCAATATCCCTGTTCCTTGGCTCTCCCACTGCAGCAAGCCATCATTAATATGCATTGCGTGCTGCAAGGGGGAACTGTAGCCATATATAACGAATACATTTCCTGTAGGCTCCACACTGTGCCTACACAGATTTTATTAAATCCTGGGGATAGTTATTTACCTAGTTGTGAACATCAGCAATACAACCAAAGTGATGACGTTTTGTAGGAGAAAGGAATAATCAATAAAATCAAGTGGCCAGATTCCTGAACACTTACCCTAAGTGTGTACATTCTGTATTCAAGAACATTCCTATCAATTTTTTGAGCTGTGTATTCACTCAGAAAGATTACAGTAAGTGCACACATAGTCTACACTTTGTGGTAACCTTTATGAATTCCCATCAATATTTAAGGCTGCAAGAAAATCAGTAGGAAAACTAAAATTAGAATAAAGAAGGAAGGAGTTATGCTTGTGCTGTCTAGTCACTCAGAATGGTGTACACTTAGTGTACACATTGGAATAAACCTTTTTATAAGGATAGATAGATAGATAGATAGATAGATAGATAGATAGATAGATAGATAGATAGATAGATAGATAGACAGACAGACAGACAGACAGATAGATAGATAGATAGATAGATAGATAGATAGATAGATAGATAGATAGATAGATAGATAGATAGATAGATGTTAGGCTGTTGTGACTTACTCTGAAAATCATGTTGGACAACTATGAGCAGGCAATCATCATTTATTTAAGCCATAATTTAAGTTTACATGACTATTTCAAAAACATTTGTGAGGGGGAAAAGGATGGAAATGGCTCTGAAATCCTAAGGGTTGTTTGAGGAGGTAGCTTTATTTATGAGGATAATCAGGGCATGATTGAATTGCTACGGAACTACTCCTGTCACAAAATATATGGGAGAGTTGCTTGGCTAAGAAAAGTGCTGACATATGCAGACAGGAGAGATGGAGGGAGTTTGTAACAGAGCTGAGTTTTCTATTTAATTCTTGAAGTATGTACATTAGCTTATTGTGTGAAACAACTTGAAATTAGAAGGGAAAATATAGACCACTTTCACATGTTTGGTTATGGCTGTGCTTACTTTGGTAGTTGGAAAGCTGGATGTGTGGTAGGGGAGTGTTTTTTTCTCCTTTGATTACATTTTTAAAAATCCTTTTTATGCATGAGGGTGTATATTTTGAAGATTTTTAGTATTTATGGAATAAGGAAATGCATATATTGTATTATCCTCAAAGAATATAGTTTTTCTCCTTACTCTAATTTTAATGACATAAAGGTAGTATGGACAGCAGGAGTGATACAATACCAGCATCTGACCAATGAGAATTTATGATCGTGTGCCAACCCCTGGTGTACTGTGCAAAGTCATCGATTTGTAGGTGTTTATCCATAGTCCTTCATGCTATCTTGCTGAAAAAAACAAACTTTACTGAGTGTCAGTACAGCAATGGAATGTGTTTCCTCATTCTTACCTTGATAGCTCTCATGGCATCACTGGTCAACCCCATGTCCCCTTATCAGCTCCTCTAGTGTCCAAGCTGTGACTCAAATCTAAGTAATCTGGGCCCTTGTCAAGATTTTATCCCAGTGTACTAAAGAGCGAAGTTTCTCTTCTCCAAGATTACTACAATGTGGTCATGATTACACTTAACTCCAAGAGTCTCATATGAAGCTGACATGATTGTTGTATCTGTCACCATAGCTCTTTTTCTGTCAGGTCAGAAAGCTGTTACCCATAGGAAACAATGAGCCGAATAGCTCAGGAAGGAGACACGAGGATCATCCAAAGTTGGAAAAATAATATTTGTCAAAAGAAAAGGTTTTAGTGTTTAAAACCTTAAAAAACAAGCCACCAGCAAATTGATGCATATCTTCAATATTTATTAACTAATCTCCACCTAAATGATGATGCTACAGTGTGTAAGGTGGGGTTCAAAAGAGGCTATTTACCAGTGTACAATGAATTAACTTGCAGTGCATCAACTGCAATATGCGCTCTAAATGAATGTGCATTGTTATCTAAAGGTAAGCAGCATTTTGCAGAGTAAATGAAAAACATGTTATAGTAAGCTGCTTCTGTCCTAACAGTATGCACAGTGATCTAAAAATAATAAAATGAAAACCTACAAGTAATATTTAAGAGAAACAGAGGCAATTAAAATAGTATAGTGAAGTCAAGCAAAAATAGTTCTCTAGCTTAAAAACACAAGAAAAAGCATAAAGGAGATATTGTTCTGTGTGACACTTCAAATGCATTGTACATTATGAATCTTGCTACTTTTCAGAAAATTCCATCCATAAACCTACATTAAGAGATATTTTCTTCAAATACACCAGAGCCCATATAATTAATGTGTCTTCATAGGTTCATAGATTTGTGTGCATATGTGGGGTGGTGCATGTGTACGTAAACTGGAAGAGAGGGAGTTGCTGTGGCAGTTGAGGTTGAATGCCTATGCATACCCTGGTTAAATGACCAGTGCTCCTTGAAATGTGTTTTGAAATTGAAATCACTAGAAAGGTGATAATAATAACAAACAATTACATATAGATTATATTGAATTTTTAATGTAATGTTTTTAAAATGCAGTGATATATATTTTTGTACATTTATTTATGGATGCCTGATGTATTTTTCTCATTGTTAATACTTGTGAATGTAGGGGGGGTATGTGACTTTAAAGAACACATAGGAGATGTCTGAGATGTCAGTGTTTTCAAATTCACTATTTAAGAAAGTATTTGAATGGTTGAACTTGCTGAAGAAGTTCATTTAAGAAAGTGGACAAAACTGGTAACATATTAAACATTTTTGGAGTGGAACCCCTGCCTCTTCCAGTTTTTCAGCTTTGTTGGTTTGTTTTTTCAATTTTTTTGCATGCGTACGTATGTGTGCGAAAATATATATTGTATGTATGTATAACTCATACATAAGACATGAATTTGTACAAGCATCAGTGAAAAAGACTTTGATGCCAACAGTACAAAAGAAAAAAATAATGTAAATCATAATAAAAAATAAATAAACACTGAAGACCTAGTGGTCAGGAAAGGAAAAATAATGGTATCCTTTTTCCGATATCTTAACCCTAACCCTAACAATCACTTTAGAACAACCTTGTCTGAACAATGATACTGCTATGTAAAGAGGTTTATGCAAACTAGTTAGGAGAGTTAGGGCTAGGATTAAGGGGGGTCTATATTATAACATCAAAGTTCGTAAACATCGAATGTTATAGTATCGAACGCTAAACACCGAAATCCAAAAACATCGGTCAGAATAGCGATTTTTTTCCCAGGGATTTTTTCCCGCCCCCACTCCCCCCAACTTAATATTCCAACTCTGAGATCGCACTATAGTGAAGAAAGGGATGTATTTCCCTAAACGCACTGTACCGCGATCCCCTCACATGAGCGAACGTTAGAATTGCGAATGCACAGTCCATTCGCAATGGTAACGTTCGCTAACATCACCTGCCGAACTATGAAATATTCGAACATCTGTTGTTCGAATACTTCATAGCCGGGCAATTGCACGTCGGCATTGTGATAGTAAACCTATATATATATATATATATATATATATATATATATATATAAAATTTATGTATTTACACACACACACACACACACACACATATACACACATATATATTGATTACTTTCATCTTTTCCTTCAGTTGAAATCAAACTTCCTGACTAAAGTCACATTTTTTAAGAATTTAACAATAATACCTAGGAGTGAAGTAGGTTTTATTCACAAATGGCACAGTTTGCCAATGAGAGCAATGCCAAAGTGAATTCATTTTGCTGCAGATGGTTAAATCCTGGTTCACTCATGGTCTATTGATGAATTTCAGTACTTTTTTAAAGTGGACAAAGAAAACTAACTACAAGACTGCTTCTTATCTGTGCACCAAACCAGAAGTAAGCAAATGCAGACCATCCAGACCTCCCATTCAGTCACAGAGCCCCCTCCCTCATCCACAAACTGCTACCTTCTGGAAAACTCATTCATCAGGTATGAAAACTATCAAACACAGAAATAGTGAAAGAACAGAAAGAAAGAAAGAAACTGCAAATTTTAAAAATTCTCTGTGAAGTACTTGAAATGCTGAGGGAACAAATGATAGCAGCTAGAGAAAACTTTCTTTTGAGATCGGATATTGAATCTAAATTGCCTAGTCATAGTTAATCCATCCTACACTTAATGCTACTGGTTGCAAAAAACTAGTAGAGATTGGAAATCAAAATCTATAACAAACATAACTGAAGTTTTCTGTATTGTACAGGAGATACAAGAACTGGGGATTACTGTTTAGAAAAGGAAGACGCAGGTTTCATAGAAATAAATGTGGGATTATTACACGCAGAATAATGTTCAGGAGGAGTCAGGTGTATGATAAGGCAAAAACTGAGCAATATATGTAAGTTTGGAGTGAATTAATTTATTAGAAAGAAAACAAAAATGTTTGTTTTCTTTTCTATTAATGTATTTGAACTCATTTTCCAGGTCAAATATGACAATTTAGTAAGGAGTTTTAAAAGACAGAGTAAAATAGGAATCAGAACTGTGACACAAATTAGACATTTTACAGTAATAAAAGCACTAAAAACTGACATATAACCACATTCATGACCAGAAACAGTAAAGTACATCCAAATAGATAGAATGAACACAAACGCATGCACAAATCAAAAACACAAATATGGGAGTGTTACAGTTTATTTATTTATTTGTTTATTTGCATTTGTTAACCGGGTTGGTCCAGCTGGGTAAGAATTACCCTTTTTCAGTGGAGACCCGAGGGGGAAAGCCCCAAACAGACATACAAATACATACGAATAGAGACAAATTAACAATATTACAGAGGAAAACAATATTATGGGTACAATGGATAAGAAAAACAAACAATGAAAGTTTGAGAATATGAGTAAGGTAGGCCAGAGGCATACATGCAAAATATTTATGAAAAGGTGTTCTGAGCAGGATCTCTGAGTTAAGTTAAAGTAGGCAAAGAAATGATGATTTAGGTGTGGAGTTAGTAGTGTGCGAGTTTTAGGTGGGAGCATGTGAAGGACATTCCCATTTGGAGGAGAGATGGGAGAGAAGCATGGATTTGAAATTGTTGTGGTTAGGTATATTACGTAGTGGTGTGGGGAGATTGTTCCATAGTTTGGCTATAGTGTGGGATAGTAGTAGTTTACCAGTTGGGTGGATGGGTTTGTGTACATGCAGGAGGTTTTGGCCTGTGGATCTCAGGGTACGGGTAGGTGTGTAGGGTGTTAGAGATTTAGCAAGAGAGGGGCATTCTGCTGGTTTAAAGATGAGTTTGTGGGCTGTGTAAGTTGTAAGTACTTTAGGTAGTTGTGGAGTTCTAGCCAGTTTAGGGTGTGTAGGGAGTGACAGTGATGGGAAGAGTTCTTAGAATTGGTTGCAAATTTGCAGATTTTGTTGTAACAGGCCTCAAATTTAGCACGGAGTCCGAGTTGTAGGTTGGAGAATAGGGGAGCACCGTACAAGAGAGAGGGGAGAAGGAAGGTAGATGCAAGGGTATGACGGGAAGATGGAGTAAGGTAGTAGTTGTGTCTGTAGAGGAGGCCGATTTTCTGGTGGGTTTTTTTGATTGCTGAGAGGATGTGGGAGTCGAATTTTAGGTTTTCATCGATGGTAATGCCAAGTAGTTTGGTACTAGGAATGATTTCAAGAGGGGTGTTATTGTGGCTTTTCATGGAAAATTGGACTTTGTGGAACTGGGAAGTTTTAGTGGGAGTAAATATCATTAGCTTTGTTTTGTTGGCATTTAGGGCCAAGTGATGCGATTGCATCCATGATTCAATTTTGGAGAAGGCTGTTTGGGTATTAAGTAGAAGTTTGGAGGGGAAGGAGGCTGAGCAGATGATAATGAAGTCATCTGCGTATTGGATGACTGAGGCTTCAGGGATGGAGAGATGAAAGTTGTTAATGAATAAGTTGAAGAGCAGAGGGCCAAGTACTGATCCTTGGGGAACTCCTGTGGGTGTAGGTAAGAAAGGGGAGGTTGACTCTTTCCATTGTACAGCTTGCTGGCGCGTGGAAAGGTAGCTGGAGAACCAGTCTAGGGTTGATGGAGATAGATGCAAGTGTGAGAGCTGGGACAGGAGGAGGGAATGGGAAATAGTGTTGAATGCCTTTGAGAGGTCAAGAAAAAGAGAAGATACGTATTTGCCGCTCTCACATGCTAGGTTGACTGTTTCGAGGAAGGAAATGAGGGCTGTCATGGTGCTTTGGCCTGGGCGGAAGCCATGCTGGGTGGGAGAGAGGAGTTTGTGCTGGATTAGGTAGGGCATGAGCTGGGAGTGGATGGCTTTCTCTAGAATTTTAGAGAGAGGAGAGAGTATAGCTATGGGTCTGAAGTTGGCAGTGTCTGTGTTCTTACCACCTTTGTGGAGAGGAATTATTTATGCATAACATACTACTGAAACTACTAGGTCAAAACCTAATACAATGAAAAATATTTCTTCATTTTTTTTTTTTTGTTGTTGCAGGGACCATGTGGAGGACTGTGCAACCCCACTACCTTGATTTTAGATATATACATATATATATATATATATATATATATATATATATATATATATATATATATATATATATATATATATATATATATATATATATATATATATATATGGGTTCATATGAATCCGTCGACAGCCGAAACATCGACGCTTACCTCATTGACACCAAAGCATCGACCGTTCAGAACATCGACAATCCAGGTAAGCGATTTTCCCCTTACAGGACCCATGGTAGCACTTAGGACCCATGGTAGCGACTGTTGAGAATTTGCGTTGTCCATAGCGTCGCACTAGCGAAACAAGTGCTACCATGGGTCCTGTAAGGGGGAAAATCGCTTACCTGGATTGTCGATGTTCTGAACGGTCGATGCTTTGGTGTCGATGAGGTAAGCGTCGATGTTTCGGCTGTCGACGGATTCATATGAACCCATATATATATATATATATATATATATATATATATATATATATACACACACACACACACACACACACACACACACACACACACACACACACACATATTTACTTTGAGATCCCACAATAGTGGGAAAAGAGAAAGGGAACATTTCTTTACCCTGCTGTACTGTGACCCCCTGCAAATTATTGTGAGCATGCAACTGTTCTTGACCATTCTTGACAGGATTAACAACATTCATTCAACTGACATTTGACCAGCTGTCCTGCTCCCATATATGTATACATATTTATGTAAATAGATATGTGTGTGCACATGTGTATGTGTGTGTGTGTGTGTGTGTGTGTGTGTGTGTGTGTGTGTGTGTGTGTGTGTGTGTGTGTGTGTATCCCTGTATGTATAAATTACCTTGCAATGAAAGTGAAGCAGTATAAAAGACAGAAGGTGAGTAAGTTGATGCAAAGTGTTCCCACAGCAGGAGACAACAAGTCATTCTAACCTAAAAGTCAGATTACAGACACACACACACACACACACACACACACACACACACACACACACACACACACACACACACACACACACACACACACACACACATTGCATTTCAAGATACAGTGCACAGAAGTGTAATACTGCATGAATAGAAATGCATATTTAGGGTCAAGTTCCATAAGGCAGAACAGAATTTGTCATCACAATTCTGTTTTCCCCTATTTCAAGAAAACAGTGCAACAGAAAAATGTTGTGAGTGAGCAAAGTGATAAAAACTTATAATTCTAAAAGTGCAAGTTTAATATGTACTTAAATCAGCTGTGACATGCTCGTTGTCTGTCACATCTGTTTCAGTAAGGGAAGTTCAGTGACAATGTACTGGGTGTATGCGGTAAGTGCAGGGTGCATGCAGCTGAGATCTGTAGCTGCTGTGACCAATGATCTACATTATGAAACACTACAAAACTTAATTTTAGTCTTTGAAGTCAACTTCTTTAGCTGTCTTTAATATTGTTTAGTCACATATCAGCCAAGATAATATTTTAGTTTATAAATTCTGTAGTGGTGTCGTTATGATTTTCTGGTTACTGTCTGAAGAATGGAATGAAAGCAGGGACAAGTAAGAATGCAGTTCTGCGTGCTGATCACAATTCGTCTTGGTATGGTACACTGAAACACTTCATTTACATGCCCTCCTCTGCTGTCAGTAGTCACAAAATGAGATGACTGCAGCATGGGGTGGGGAACGGTCATGTTTTCTCCTGCAGACAGACTAGCACCATCAAAGTGCACTGCATGATGTCGTTAATACAGAAAACAAGAAACAGTGTGCCTCTGATGATGCAGGGGCACACAAACTGCATTCTAAGAGCTATTTTCTATTAAAAGGTAAAAATATAAGGAAACTTTATAGCAGAATGCCTGTTTTTTTAGTATACATGTTCCAGGAGCACCAAGAAAGGTAAAGTGATATTTTCAATATGATCTTTAAAACAGAAATAAAGCATACATGAAAATAATAAAAGAAAGCCAATTAAATTATGGCACCAAGCATAGCATCACCTAAACCAGCTTAATAAAAATGTTGGGGATGGGAGAAAATTACTGCTCACATATATGTGTTTTCCTTTTGTGGGATTTGCCACTAAAATGACTACCAGTCTTTAGGAAGCAATTAGCACATCATCAGTTAAACTAACTTAAAGAAATGATGGGGAGGCATTACTGCATGCATGTGTGTCTTTCAGTTCTTGAAATAATCAACAGAATCATTACTGCTATCAATATTTGTACATCACTGCTACCTGGAAAACAGTATATCTGCTGTGAAGTACTGCCCTGATCAGTCTCCTTATCTAGACACATTAATCTGCCAGAAATCATATAAGCTGTTACATGGTGTTAACACCTGCTCATGAACTAGATTCTGCAATAAAAACAAATGTTTGGCAAAAGGGTCTTTTAAATGACTACCCTGAAAATTACATACCAAAAGACCACACAAAATAAAATATAATTCCACTGAGTTAGTGGTGTAATACAAAGATTTGTCATTAGATAATTTGGAATCACTACCTGGGAAGTGAAGGATGGAGCATTTGTATAATGTATGATAGTCGAAAGTATTTGTATAGTAGCTGCTATAGTGTTCTTTGCACAACAAAATTTAATTGACTTTTTGAAGGTTAACGAGTGGTACATTTTTGGCAAAGGGGCAAGTGAGTAGACTATTACACAGTCTACATGAACTATTCCCCATTTGAAATATCAGGGTTTTCAATGCAAAGTCCAGTAACTAGGGAGACTGAAGGATTGAAAATCTAGATTTACATATGACAAGTCAGACTGATATGTCTTGCAATAGTCCTTTTTCACTGAAAGCCATTTTTAGAATAGAACTTTAATGTTTTTATAAAAAAGTCAAGTATAACCCCTGAGCGTAGGATGTTGCACCAGCAGAAAAAGTAGAAAATAATCAAAGCAGCAGCAGGTGCTGGTGTCAAACGGCCACAAACAAAATGCTTAACTGGTAATCACCAACAGAATAATATAGTGAAAGGAGACCTTCCACAAAGTCACTCTTCAGTTAACCAAACTTCCAAAAATTCCAAGTAGAAATCACCACGCTAAAGCTAGCAATGTGGAGCAGTAAATCCTTTAATCACAGTGAGCGCTTTCGCCATGCGGCTTCTTCAGACTGTTATACAACAATAAAAGCTCAAACAGTTACATTTATAACATATACCCTCTCCCCATTGGTTAAAAAATCATTACACACAATTCAAAATACAGGGCATTTGATCTCGTCAACAATGCACTCATGTAATACAAGCAGCTTCCTGATTACAAAACCGTAATCACCAATACCACCTAAACACCACCCCATCTAAGCAGCAACACCACAAGCGGCAAAGTAAATGCAAAAATCCTAAATAAATACATTCATATGGTATGCGGCATTGTCCTTATTAAAATAGAACAACAAATAAAAATAGTACGAAGACACTCAGTATAGCTACATGAAACATAAGTTATCTTCATATTGAGCCAACCTACTCTAAAAACACTAAATGTGTATATATAAACTAAACCTATACTTACTCCTAGATAGTCATCAAACCCTTAAAAATCCTTAAAAACCTTATACACTGTGAACAATGCTGCTCCTTGTGTTTACCAGCAGCTACACTATCAACACGTTGAACCGCGTCGCTCCAGAGTATGTGGTCAGCTTAACCTTAAAGGGGACGACACTCTGGAGGCACGCATTATAACAACAGGTTCTATATATGATATATCCACTACGAGCGGAAAATTATATACATTTATACAAAACCGTTTAAAAACACACTAACATGTGGATTCGGAATAAGGGATTTTTAAAAATACTTCCTGCTAAATAAACATGTCTAAAAAGCAGAGAACTAGTCCACGGATGTATAAATATACCTAAACATTAAACATATAAATACATTACTTCTATAAAATCTGAACTAGGACAACCTAGAGTTGAAAAGGGATGTGGAGCATAAGCGTTTCCATCAACTCAGATACAGCCTAAACCTTGTACGTACGTTAAATATTAATGTGCACATGCATTACAGGTAACAAAATTACTGGCATCTGCTTAGCCTCATACCCTTAAACCTAGACGTGTCATCTACCGACGATGAACGTGTCATTCACTGTATTACTACATCTGACCGTCCAGTAGGTCTCTAAATGTAGTACCCATCAACTAAGCATACAAAATATGAAATACTACCATAACGTGGTGAATGGTAATGAGTGATGAAATAAGGAGTGTGGCGTGAAGTGTGTGGTGGGGGGGGGGAAGAGATGCAGATGTAGTAAGAAGGGGGGTGAGACAACAAAAACAAGAAAGCGTGCAAGAGACAAGGAGGAGGAAAAGACGGAAACAAGGGGGATGAATGTGTGGTGGGAACGGTCAAGGTATGGGGAAGAGGGGGTAGGGGGGAAAGAATAATGACAGAGGGGACCAAAGAGGACATGAAGAGAAAAAGAGAGCTGAAGGAGGGAGAAATGAACAAATAGACAGGCGAATGTAAACAAAACACGTGGTAGGTGCACTGAAGTAAAAAGAAAAACAAAAATAACAAGTAGAAATAAAAACAACATAAAAGAAAGGTAGGAATACCTACCTATGTACTATGGTACCATCAGTACCTGTACCATAGGTACCATAGTACATAGGTAGGTATTCCTACCTTTCTTTTATGTTGTTTTTATTTCTACTTGTTATTTTTCTTTTACTTCAGTGCACCTACCACGTGTTTTTATCTCCTGTCTATTTGTTCATTTCTCCTCCTTCAGCTCTCTTTCTTCATGTCTCTTTGTCCCTCTGTCATTATTCTTTCCCACCCCTCCCCATACCTTGACCTCCCACCACACATTCATCCCCTTGTTTCCGTCTTTTCCTCCTCCTTGTCTCTTGCACGCTTTCTTGTTTTTGTTGTCTCACCCCCCTTCTTACTACATCTGCATCTCTTTCCCCCCCCCCACTACACACTTCACGCCACACTCCTTATTTCACCACTCAATACCATTCACCACGTTATGGTAGTATTTTATATTTTGTATGCTTAGTTGATGGGTACTACATTTAGAGACCTACTGGACGGTCAGATGTAGTAATACAGTGAATGACACGTTCATCGTCGGTAGATGACACGTCTAGGTTTAAGGGTATGAGGCTAAGCAGATGCCAGTAATTTTGTTACCTGTAATGCATGTGCACATTAATATTTAGCGTGCATAAGGTTTAGGCTGTATCTGAGTTGATGGAAACGCTTATACGTTCCACATCCCTTTTCAACTCTAGGTTGCCCTAGTTCAGATTTTATAGAAGTAATGTATTTATATGTTTAATGTTTAGGTATATTTGTACATCCGTGGACTAGTTCTCTGCTTTTTAGACATGTTTATTTAGCAGGAAGTATTTTTAAAAATCCCTTATTCCGAATCCACATGTTAGTGTGTTTTTAAACGGTTTTGTATAAATGTATATAATTTTCGTAGTGGATATATCATATAGAACCTGTTGTTATAATGCGTGCCTCCAGAGTGTCGTCCCCTTTAAGGTTAAGCTGACCACATACTCTGGAGCGACGCGGTTCAACGTGTTGATAGTGTAGCTGCTGGTAAACACAAGGAGCAGCATTGTTCACAGTGTATAAGGTTTTTAAGGATTTTTAAGGGTTTGATGACTATCTAGGAGTAAGTATAGGTTTAGTTTATATATACACATTTAGTGTTTTTAGAGTAGGTTGGCTCAATATGAAGATAACTTATGTTTCATGTAGCTATACTGAGTGTCTTCGTACTATTTTTATTTGTTGTTCTATTTTAATAAGGACAATGCCGCATACCATATGAATGTATTTATTTAGGATTTTTGCATTTACTTTGCCGTTTGTATTGTTGCTGCTTAGATGAAGTGGTGTTTAGGTGGTATTGGTGATTACTATTTTGTAATCAAGAAGCGGCTTGCATTACATGAGTGCATTGTTGAGATCAAATGCCCTGTATTTTGAATTGTGTGTAATGATTTTTTAACCAATGGGGAGAGGGTATATGTTATAAATGTAACTGTTTGAGCTTTTATTGTTGTATAACAGTCTGAAGAAGCATGGCAAGCGCCACTGTGATTAAAGGATTTACTGCTCCACATTGCTAGCTTTAGCGTGGTGATTTCTACTTGGAATTTTTGGAAGTTTGGTTAACTGAAGAGTGACTTTGTGGAAGGTCTCCTTTCACTATATTATTCTGTTGGTGATTACCAGTTAAGCATTTTGTTTGTGGCCGTTTGACACCAGCACCTGCTGCTGCTTTAATGTTTTTATGTTGAGTTGGAGCAAGACCACCTGCAATTCCCATGTGCAGAGAAACCCCTCACACCCCACCACCAATTATATTTAAGAGCTCCACAATCACAACAGAGAAGAAAGAGCAACAATGCCTATTTACTGAAAATGGCTTTTAGTGATAAAGCTGTCATGCTGTTGTCATTCAGACAAACAGCATTCATCTCAAACATCCATTTCCTAGTGGACACTTCCACCCTTGCAAAAAAAAAAAATAAAAGTTTAAAGGAGAAGAGCAATATTCAATATTTACTTTCTTCTCCTACATTTTCTGTCTTTTTTCTCAGCATGTCAGCATGTGGTGTTGAGAGTACTGACATTTCAGTAGCGAGTCCTGATCTTTTAAATGGTTACTACAGATCAGTCTTACTGCAGTTGTGCCATAAGCCATGAAGCATCTATAGGAGTGAAGCCTTATATGCTGTCAAAAGATGGCGTACTCCTCCTAAGAAGTATAAGTAAAGATTACTACACTACATTATTATGGTGCTAGCAGTGCTAGTGCCATTTCCAAGGTAGCCACGTGGCTGATTAGCATTGTCTTCTGCCCAGCACTGCCACATTTGCATGCTGCTTCACCAGAAACTCCTCTCTTCAGACAACATCAAGTGCAAGAAAGCAGTCTCTGAAGTGGTAAGACTTATCAAACTGTGGAAACCTTCCACATAAATGCTTCAACACTGTAGTAAGCCTCTCAGAATGCCAGGGAAGATGTTAGTTAGAAAACAATAAAGAAATAAGACAACATTTTAGAGCAATTTCTTTTTGAGCCAGTCTGGGCAATTTAAAATTGATGCTATCTTGAATATTTGATAGAGGGATGTCTGAAACTGGATGACAAATTATGATTTTTTTGTTTTGTTTTCCTCATGAGAGATGCTTATGATAAGGTACAATTAAAGGGTCTATATTAGAACATCGAAGTTTCAGAACTTCGAATGTTCTAATATCGACACCTACTAACCGAAAACTGATAAGACCGAAAATTGAAAACAGCAAATTTTTTACTAGGGAAACAATTTGCTGATCCAAAACACATACACACAACACAAACACACCAAACAAACAGCAATCCACACACATACACCAAAAATCTTACATCTAAACCTACACTAAACTGTACATACACCACTATCTACCCACTTACCTTAACCCAAACCCTAACCCTAATGTCCGCCACTATAGCACACACACCTCACCCGCACACTATCCCTAACTCACCTATCCCACCCTAACCCTCACGTCCATACATGCGCACACTTACCTGACCCGCGCCCTAACCCTAACTCACCTATCCCACCCTAACCCTCACGTCCACACAATCAGACACTTACCTGAACCCGACCGTAACTTTCCACCGCAAAGCTGAAAATGGTGAAGCAACAGGAACAGACAACAAAATTATTTCCCTAGGAAAGAATTTAGTTATCTAAATTTTTGCTATTTTCAGCTTTCAGTTAGTAGGTGTCAATATTAGAACATTCGAAGTTCTGAAACTTCGATGTTCTAATATAGACCCCAATTAAAGAATACATTGATTTTTTTGTTTTGTTTTGTTTTTTTGTTTTCTTCATGAGAGATGCTTATGATAAGGTATAATTAAAGAACAAATAAAATACAAGCAAATAAAGGAAATGTACTACATATTGTATCTTGTGCTCACATGGAAGAAACATGGTAAACTGACAAAACATATTGCAAATTATATTTTATCTTCTCACAAAGCCTACATGGAGTTTATTGCATCCCCTGATCTGTGTACAAAACTGAACAAAAAAATACCTCACTAGCAGCAAATGAATATAAAACAAGAAAAAGAAATCTTACCAGAGTACCCACTGTGTAAGTACCGAAGTAAACAGTACAGTTGAATTCAAAACCCCACAAACAACCATTTACCTAGATTACTAAGCCTTAAAGTTAAATCTCAGTAATAAAAATAATGCTAGATTTCAATTGTGCTGACAGATTACTCATCTTTAAACTGATTTGGGCAGCCGCTTTAATTAATTGTAGGTTCAATGGTGAATCCTCGTCTAACTGCCTGAAGGATCCTTTTAAACTTATCCAATAATCTGAGGTCAGAATCAAATCCTCTACCTTGTGTCAATAAGGTAAACAGTTTAATCGTTATGCTTATACTAACATCATTTGAGCTATATCATTAGTACAGCCAATATATATATATATATATATATATATATATATATATATATATATATATATATATATATATATGCATGTAATATACTTAAGGAAGTGTAGTTACTGAAAAGGAAATTGCATGTCACAAACCAAGAGCAGTGGAGCTGCAATATCAGTTTTATATGTATTTGCATTAAAACTTTTAAATGGCATTTGAGTTTGTTGCCTTTCCAAGTATTCTCTCCAAAGAACTCAGTAGTGAAACGTGTCATTTCATTCTGTAATGTATGGTAAGTATGAGTTCTGGCTTTATTAGACGTGCACAACAAATCATCGACTCTGTCTGCTTATTTCCAAGTGTTGAAAGGATGCATTCTGCAAAGACATTACAAGGCAGAGTGCTCATTACTCTGGATATCAGTGGTGCAAGGTAGACATATTGAGCACATCATTAGGATTCTTCTGCTACTTGTCTCTAGCAGATTATTCCAGTGCTCAAAGGTCAGCCAGCAATGACCTTAGGAGGAATTAGCCTTGGAACAGTTTGTCAGCACTGCAGTATGTTACAATGACCCTATAGTAACTAATTCAAGTCCTTTGTCAAACACAATGGTTCTTCCTGGAATATACGTGACAGTCTTTTCTAATAATTGTTTTCACTGAAATTAAACCATTGTTCCAAGCTTTTCCACAACAATTTATAGATAAGTTTTGATGTACCACTTCATACTTTTACAGATGCAGGATCTAGTTCCTTTATCATAGTACACATTCTTCCACATTAAAAAAGAAATTACCCACTGGTCTGGATTTCAGTTTTTTGTTTTAATGGAGTTATTATATTAGAAGTCCATGTGGCCATCAAGCTCATTTTCACGAATAGCGTTATGCAATCACTAATGTCAAGTACTATTCTAGTAACGTATCAAATGCAGTGTGGGTTTGTAGCAATTACATTTACATGAAGGCTATCATCTTATGTGATATTTGTCATTGTATGTCATGCCCCTAGAAGAAAATATGGTTAAGAGCAGCTATATTCTTCTATATGTTTTTAAAATTGTTAGAGAAAAACAGTGTGTGGAGGTATGCCTCAATAAGGTCTCATTCTGGATGTCACAGAAATCAAGAAATCCTTAAGCTATCTTGTATATGTGCCTGAAACTGAAAATGAGGACATTCCCCATATCTCATGTTTTGACAGTTTTAGATTTTCTGGTTATGTTATGAATTATGTATGCAGGCATGCAGGATAGCTGAGCTCTTGCAATATAAAGCACTTGACTTTTGATTTTTGCAAGTATTTCTGATGTTTTTCTGCAACAAATGTATGCCTTGTCAGTGCAGAAGCCAATGATAACCAAGGTTAAAGTATGTTTCTGCAAAATACAAGAAATTTGCTTTGTGACATTCTCAGTTAAATCCTCATGAATATTGTAGAGTTCAGGTCAGATTCCTTTATCTTATCTGAAGCATCTGATAAAGACTGGAAAAATCAAAGATGCAATAGGGCTCTGTAGCTCACTAAGGAGGCCAAATAATGTCAGACAAGGACATTCTCATCAAATTACCTCAACCTTGCTTCTTGAAAATATAGCTGTTAAAAAGTTCAGGGCTTCCTGACAGGCTTGAGTCCACAATAGCAGATATTATGCTGAACTGCATGGAAATTTTGGATGCCATTTTGGAAAAAATCTTAAGCTCCAACCCACCAGAATGTGATGTTCTGTTTCATCTTTATTCAAATGATGATATTTGGCATAGCCCACTGAACCCTAGTACTTCTCTTTTGCTAAATACTTCCTTTTGACATTCTTGAGACACCAAGATTGTATGGCAGCAGTTTTACAAAGGCATTCATAATGGAACCATTTTCCTTCTTCACCCAATCATGGTCTACTTTCTATTTGTCCTTTTACTTGTTATGTAACTGGAGGAATAAACTAATGACAAACTCAAAGGTATTCCATAGACTGATTAGGTCTCCTTACATACTTGGTTAATCAAAATTTCATATTTTTGCTGGTATATATCATACAGATAAAATGACAAGTAAGTCAAACTAAATAAATAAATACATAATCCTTAAGGACAAAAAAAAACATCCCTCCTGAGAAATTAGTCAGGAATTGCACATTATATCATTTCATTTGATTGTGTTTGATACCTATTCCCATCCCAGTTTGCTACACAATAGCTGGAACAGTTTATTGATGTCATGTAGACTCTGTGCTGGTGTTCCCGGTGAATTCAAAAAATGTTTCAAATACAGCCACAGAAAGGAGTCTGCACAGATAGAACAAACTGTAAAATGTGTGACATTTGTACAGAACTGACCCTAATATGTGACAGAAGGCTGGATGCAACAAAAGGAGAGTAACAAAAGCAACATAAATCGTTTTTATTTGTGCCAGAACAGAAATGCCGTTTTGTTCCCCCACCCCAAATGAACAGCACACATTGCAGACCATACCTCTCAAACTCTTAGGGCAAAAATCTGGACAAAGCCATAAATAATGGGGGGGGGGGTCAGGAATAGGGACAATTTTTTAAATACTGCTCTTACAAACATAAAAGCTGATAGAATAACAGGTTTTGTGTTAGCATGAATTTTCCGAAGGGTATGAAATCTGAAACTCAAATGTCTGTCATTATTTTCTGACTTCAGTCTTTAATGACTGGGCAATGTTTTGCCAGAAAATTCACATATCCAGCTAAAAAGCAGTACTCCTCTGTGCAGCTTTATCCCAAAGTAATATCCTCCATTCTGTGTTCAAAATTCAGATCCCCTTATGTTTCCCTACCTAAACGGTTACCAACAGTGTAGATTTGGGGCTTCAGCAAGGTGAAGATACAGATGAGGTCTGAACTCCTTAGAATTACTGAATCCCAAAAATTTGGATCCATGTAGGGATGTAAACATTGCGCAAACACTGCCTCAGGGTTTGTGTTTACTTAATGGCAACTGTGAATGCTTGCATCATGGAGGTTTGTCAAGTTAGACTTACAAAGTGTTACATGTAGGTCTGTCAAGGTTGGAAATACAAGTAAGAAACACACAATTCACAGGTTTTGTTTCATTAACATCTAACTTTCTCTTCGGTTGCTGGTAAATTGTGTTTTTTCTGTCAGTTCTTTTATTTTATTATTTTTTTTGCCATGATTGTGGGATGCTGCGCTTTGTGCAATCACAGGAAATGGAGTAATGCTATGCTTACCTTGTCTGTGCGACAGGTAAATTGAGTGTAGGAAATACACCTGCTGCTTAACTATGTGTAAATGTATTTATATATTCCTTTTTTGAGGGCAGATGGTACTGGGTTCAGATACAGGTGTATATAATACTTTGAAATGCTTTTCATTACAAAGTGATATGCAATGTCATAAATTGTTTATATGAAATATGTTGATGTGTGTTTGCATAGCACAGCTAGGTTCAGTGGCATTGTGTGGGTAACCACAGCTTTTGCCACTGTGTATGCGATGTGTACTTTTGCACAATCATAGAGCCCAAAACGTGAAGGGATCCATTACTTCTCCAACATTGCTAAAGTATGAGTGTTAATATTCAGTCTGTGGAATATATCTGCTACTTAACAGACTTTGTGGCAGCAGGTGTTAATTCACTATATGCAAAGATGTGTTCCTTTTCAAGGCCAGATGGTACTGGGTTCGAATACAGCTGTATCTAACAGTTTTAAATATTTCCTATTACCATTGATGTGCTTAGCTGCTTGATGAGCACCATCATGCAAAAATGCATTAATGAAAAGAAAATGGGGAACAAGCAGAAGAAAGAACAAATGGAAAGCAATACAGAAATGTGCAGGAGGGAGGTAGGAAAGAACACTAGGGATCCACAGATAGAAACATTTGATGCATCTCTGATGGTTGTTAATGCTGGGAGCATTAATAATAAAGTTTTTTTTATTAGAAAATCTGCTACGTTCCCACAATATTGATGTTATTGTTTGTGAAACATGGTTAAAGAACAATGACTGGAAACCAATTCTGACAGGGTATACATGTTTTTACTGTAACAGACATTCTAACAAAAAATCAGGTGGAGGTGTTATGATAGGGATTAAAGATAGCTATGAGACCTGTGATTATTACATGTTCAGTGCTAACACCAATACTATAGACTGTGTAACTGTGACAGTAAAGACAACCCTGGAGCATAACAATTGTTGGAGTGTATAGACCACCAAAGTCAAGTGCAGATGACCTAGGAATTCATACATTTCTTACATGAAACACAGGAGGGAAGAATAATATTAGCTGGGGACTAAATTTACCAGAAACAGACTGGAATAATATTGATTTATCAACATTAGTAAAGAAATTATTCACAGAGTATATTCAGGAACAACAAACTCTTTCGATTGTAAAAAAAAACCTACCGGGGATGGAATATACTAGATATTGTTTGTGTTCCCAAAGAAATTGCTGTAACTTCATGTCAAGTTTTACCACCATTGGTGTGCAGTGTTCATGGGGTTATTAAGGTTAATTTGTTGCTAGATAATTCTGCCAAACTGAAATCTAAGCCAATACACAGAAGGCTAATTACAGATTATAGGGAAGCAAAACAGTTACTATATAAAACTAACTGGAGTGAGGTGTTCAGTGGAAAAACTGAAGATGGAATGTGGAAAGTTTTGAAAGAGAAATTGAGTGCAAAAAGTCAAAAAAATATTTAACACCAGGATCTAGGCATGCAACATCAGGAGGGGATATATTTTCATAAGAACAAGATACCTGATTAAGGTGAGATACAAAAAATATAAGAAATGGAAGAGAGGTCAAACTACAACTTTGAAAACTGAAATAAACAAGCTGGACAAATAGATTAAGCATAGTGTTGGACAAGATCAAGAAAAATTTGAAGAAAGTTTATGTAAAGATAATGAGCATAATAGGAAACCTTTTTATAGATACATAAGATGTGGAAGGAGTAAAGATACACAAATTGATAAACTGTTTGCAGATTCTAAAATTTATTCTCAGATAAAACAGATTAGATATATTTACAAAATCTTATGCAAAACAGTTTGGCTCCACAAAAGGGGTGGTAAGTTGTCTTAGTGACATCCAGGTAACCCCAGATATTGGAATCAAATTAGATGATATTGAAAAAGAACTGTGCAAACTGGATCCAAACAAAGCACAGGGAGGAGATGGAATAAGTAACAATGACCTGAGAACACTTCAGCAAGAACTTACAATACCATTATATCTAT
Source organism: Protopterus annectens (assembly GCF_019279795.1). NCBI lineage: Eukaryota > Metazoa > Chordata > Ceratodontiformes > Protopteridae > Protopterus > Protopterus annectens. The sequence continues at coordinate 1,461,406,229 of NC_056737.1, forward strand.
TATTCATTAGGTCATATAAATATGGAGATATTCCTCAAGATTGGAGACATGCACTTATTAAACTTGTCTTTAAGGGAAAGGGTAGTAAAACAAGCGCAGAATCATATATACCCTTGAGTCTACTTTCATGTCAAGGAAAAGTAATGGAGAAGGTAATACTGGATAAGTTATTGTCAGAACTGGAGAGGTTGGGACTTGAAACCATATATCAGCATGCATTTGCTGAAAATAGATCTATTATCATCTGTAGCATGTTGTTCTATAACAATATAATACCAGCTATGAATAGAAAACTGTGCTGTGATATGACTTGTATAGATTTAACTTCAGCATTTGACAGGGTCATACACAAAACACTGATCAATAAATTAGTACAACTAGGTATTGATGTACTGTTGATAGGATGAATAGCTGCATGGCAAGCATCACACACCAACTGGACAGGTGAAATCATTGGTTATAGTCAAGGTGTCCCACAGAGCTCTGTACTAGGCCCTTATTTGTTTAGATTGTATCTTTCAGACCTTACTTTTTCATCTGAGGTGTTCTATAGTCTATATGCTGATGACCTGAAATTGGGTAAACTGATTAAAAGTGTTACAGATAAGGCATGTCTGCAAAATAATTTAACTAAATTGACCATTTGGGCACAGAAGAATAATATGTTGATAAATACATCAAAAACTAAGCATATGAGATTTGGGAGACAAACTGAAAGGTGAATGTTTAATACAGCACACAGTAATTGATACTGCAGACTCATTTAAGGTCCTGGGTATATAGGTAGATTCAGCTATGCGTTTTTCTAATCATATCAACCAATTGGCTAATGATAGTTATAGAACTATAGGTTGGATAAAAATATTTATAATATTTATAAAGTCTAGGAAATCAAACATAATGAAGGCATTGTTTATTAGTTACATTAGACCCACACTTGTGTATGGAATAACAATATGGAAACTCTATAGGAAGACAAGCATGAATAAAATGGAAAAAGTACAGTGGAAATATACCAAGGGCATCCATGGATGTAAAAATCTAAGTTACTATGAAATACTAAAATATCTTAACTTGTACAGCATCTCTTACAGATATTTAAGAGATCTTATTCAGTTATATAGGGCATTTAGGGACAACAACCTTTGGGAATGTTTGGGGTCATCAAAAAGTACTAGAGAATCATCAGATAACCTGTGTAGAAGAGTATGTAGGAATGAGAAGTGTACTAATTGGTTGTCTCACAGAGTAGCTGATGCTTGGAACAGACTACCAAATTACATTAAAGCAAGTACTAGTTTAGATATTTTTAAGAACAGCCTGGACATTTATTATGGGAACAAGTGTTTTGGTATATTGGCAAGCTAGAAGGGCGTTAAGGCCCGTGCTTAAAACATTTGTATGTATGTATTTTCTCAACAGTAAAAAATATGTGCAGAATATAGCTGAATATGGACTGTCACCTCCAGAGAGAGGTGTGACCACAACACAGTCATGTTATATAGCCAATTAGACTGAATCAAATATGTGTATAAGACATGTGTGAGAAATGGAGAACTATGTAGGGAACATTTTTTTTGTGGAACAGATGCACATTTTTTTTTTTTTGTTTTTTTGTTTTTTTTTTGAGAGAGGAATGTTGGGGAAGGGACATAGGTATGTCTGGGTCTGGTAAGGAAGCAATTGCAGACAGACAAGACAAACAAGATAAGACATAGGGTGATGGACACAAGAGGTTGGTGGACACCATGGATGAGGTGATGGGATAGACATCAGGACCCATGGACATCAAGCTGGTTAACAGTGAGAACTGAGTCCTCACCCACAGGATTGTCATCACTGTCACCTCACTCTGCCACTGGCTGGAGCATTTGATGTCTGTTTCTCCTTCTCCTGGTCCTATGTAAAATTAGGGTGAGCAGCCCCTCCATCCAGTGTAGCCATGCACCAGCAGTACAGAACACAACCTTGTGCACCATATCTGTCACTTCAGAGCAGGTGATAAACTCACCACCCCTACCACTGCTTCCAGAAAGAACCACTGGACTATGCCACAGGGCAGAACTATGTGAAGGGGTAGGTAGTGCAGGGGTAGCAGAGGTAGTGCTGCCAGGTCAGCTCCCAGATGTGTTTGGCAACAGTACCATGGCAGTCAGGAGGTCAGGTAGATACTGTGGGGCAGGCCTACTCTGATGTGCTGTGGAGGATTTCATGGTATGGACACATTTTGACAACACATAATAAAATAAAACAAAAAAATGAATAAATAAAAATAAATAAATAAATAAATAAGAGATAAGGGTTGGTGTGAAAGAAAAAAAAAAGACATGATTAGTACCTTCATATGTAACATAAACTGCATTAATACAATTATTTGACTATATTATCTTAACCTTTACTTTTAAGACTACACCCCTTAACAGATAACTTATTACTTTTAAGACTAGCAACGCCTAGCAGATGCACACTATCCTACAAACTGCAGCAAGTACTCCTTTATGTGTGCATGTATTGCACACATGCGTGTTCCAGTGATCCAAATTATAGTTGACAGCAGGGCATGTGTGCCACTGGTATAGAGCTTTTACTTTAAACTTTTAAGTTACACATAATTGAAGAAATAAACAGTTATTGTACGGCTAGAAAGTGTGGTTTCTAAACCCACCACCTCAGACTAAAGTATAATATTGCACTCTTGGTTTGTGCTACAGACTAATGCATGCATACTTGTTTTTATAATTGAGTTAGAGGTGATTTCTGCTTGACTTACAAAGCCATGGCTGACCCAGTCCTACTTCAAATGTTACACCTAAAGAAATCTCAATCCCCCAGCATCACACGCTCCAGAGATCACAACCTCATTACCACAATTAACAAAACATGCTGGAGGGAGAGGTTCATCTCCTAAAGACTGCACATACTCTGGAATAAGCTTCCCATTCATATCAAGCAGAGCACATTGCTGCCCCTTTTCAAGAGAAATCTTGACGAGTGGATGGGTAACAGAAAGTTCACATGAGGGATCACTCCAGTTGCCCTACTGGATAGGGGTACTATAGAGTAACATCAGGTAGCATGGTGCCTGGGCAATTTTTTTTGGGCTAGGCTTGTAAAGGCTCCAGGGCCATTAGCCTAGTACACACCAGGTTCCTATCAGCTGACCGAAGACGGAGGTTAGCGAATGCGACTTGGTCGAGCTGTAAATACCGAAATGGCAAAATATCGAAGCAGCATGTAAGCAAATTATTTCCCTGGGAAATAATTTGCTTAGCCGCTTCAGTAGTTTGCCGTTTTTGACACTGTAGTGCAGTCTCGGAGTTGGTATATTTAAGTAGGGGGGTGTGGGGGGCACATCCTCTCACATCGCGGGATGTGGGGGGAGCCTCCCTCTTAATATCATGTATTAAAGTGTTTTCTTTTCTTTCTTTTATTTATTTATTTTTTTGTTGGAACAACGATTTTTTCCCTTGGAAAAAAAATCGCTGTTCTGACAGTTCGGTTTTGTAAGCTTTCACTTACATGGGGTCAATTAATCACCATTTGCTAATCTAAGCATTCGGTGATCTAATATAGACCCTATACACCTATTAACCTATATGCATGCTCAGTTTGATACAACTGTATAAAATACCAAGCAAGCTATATTTAACTTTTAATGGTACAATAACAGTACTCTTCTTCTGCATGCATACCACATGCCTCCCTCATCCTCCCCAATCTAGTGGCATAGGTCCTAATATTGCACTCCCTCTCTGTCTCAACTGTAGAGAAAAACAGAACAAACAAAATACCGTTATGAATACCAATCTTGCCTATATTCAGGTTTAAAGACTTACAAGTACTCTATGTAGTTGATACTTTCACATCTGTTGGATGTCTTTTTTCCTAAATTCTTCAATCCAAGCATTGAGGGTACAACTCTTCCTCCTCCAAAGGACACCGTAATGATGTCTACACTGTTCACCCAGTGTGCATGGGATACCAGTGGCACTGGTTACAGCTTGGGCTGAACTATCCAAAGCCTCTGTCCTAAACTTGCTCCCAGAATAGTCTTCCTATTCCAGCCTGGCACTGTGTTCTTTCAGTAGGAGTCCAACATAAATATTGTACTCCTGGAAAACCCATCTCTGAGCATTAAATCTCTGACCCCCTGCGTGAATGTCTGTCATGTCTACCGCAGATCAAGAGCAATGGAGATTGATGGTTTGTCACCAATTTCCAGTTATCGCATTTACTGGGAGTGTGCACAATGTTTGAAAATGTTCATCACTTACTATCCACAAACAAGGCACTTGGGAGTGTGCACCACCAAGCAAAATGTTTGCACTATGGTAAGTGGTCTGCAACAGTGGCAAGCAAGGTAATTTCAAGGTTATTTGATGTACAGGCAGTTTTGTAAGTGTCTTACTCATATGTGAAGGCCATGCCACTCCAGATAGAAGAAATATGCTTACAGGAACATAGTACACAGTACAACCACAGTCATACATTTTTTAATAAATGGGCAATACGTATATGAATAAATAAGTAAATAACTGATATAATATTAGTGTCTCAGCCCTCATACATATAAAAATTAATATCAGCTACACTATATGTCAAGTGTAGCAAAAATGACTATAATAGGATACATATAAAAATTAATATCAGCTACACTATATGTCAAGTGTTACTAGCTAGAATGACTGTAATAGGAAGTGGAATAACATTAAAAGTCTATGCAATGTGCTGTATTTAAGCCCAGGACCATGTTTATGGTCATACCTCTCAACCTGTTACAGCAAGAAATCTAGACAAAGCCATGAATAAAAGTTTGACAAAGGCCCGAAAACAAGGACAATTTTTAAATATTGCTCTTACAAACATAGAAAGTTGATAGAATAAAAGGTTTTGCATTAGCATAAATTTTCTGAAGGGTATGGAGTCTGAAACTCAAATGCCTGTCATTATTTTCTAATGTCAATCTTTAATCGTTTGCTGCTAATGTGCCAGAAAATCACAGTCTTATGAAAAATGGACCAAACATATAAAGTAAAAATCTGGACATTCTCTGAAAATCTGTACATCTGAGAGGTACTTACATCTGTTGCTAGAAGAAGGTTGAAAAAGCATTTGTCTATGTTGCAGTTCATTGCTATAAACTGGACTTTCACAACACTAAAACAAAGTTTGCACATCCTGTAGCAGGACCAAGGACCATCAGGACTCCAGCCCTGGACTTAACATCTGCTGCCACAGGATTAGTTACATGATATTCCCCAACTTAATATTCCTTGTTAAGTTGTTGCTATTAACTGCAGCACAAAATCACTTACTGGGTTTGCGCAATGCACAATGGTATTAATTGAATGCATCTGGTTTCTATTTTTGGTTGTCTGGGTCATGTCTGCTTCCTGGGTGGCCCAGTTTGTGCACTGCTGTGCTTCATGCAAATGAGATAAATAGAGTCAACACTGTTTGTGCTAAGAGCAGCATCATGCAAACACTCAAAAATAAAATAAATAAAAAGGGAGAAATACTTGAAATAAATCTAGCACATACACACTACAAAATGTTAGTACACGTGAAGTATTTCTACACAGGTCTGGATTAGAACTCTCACTCCCATGCACCTTCAGAATACAGGATGAATGCCTTATCCCTCTTTGCTACACAAATAGCTTTGCAGCAAAGAACTGAAGTCATTCTTCACACAACCAACTGCAACAGAACAGGAGAATCTTCAAGGTACACCACCACGAGCTTGCACTGTATCAACAGCAATAAAAGCACTCTTTATTGGAAGAAAAATAAAAATGTTAAAAACACATGAAATTCCCAGCTGAGATAAATGCTTTTGTCTTCTTATGCCTTCTTCAGATCATAAATAACAAGTGCTGTGTAAAAACATATATATTGTGTTGCAGCCAATCCAGTGGCTTAAAAATATTTTTTATCCTGGTGATTGACAGGTTGAAAGATAAGATAAGACAGGAGTCCCCATGGACTATGATGTTTGCAGATGACATTGTCATCTGTAGTGAGAGTAGGGAACAGGTGGAGGAGACCCTGGAGAGATGGAGATATGCTCTAGAAAGAAGAGGAATGAAGGTCAGCAGGACTAAGACAGAATATATGTGTGTGAATGAGAGGGAGGATAGAGGAATGGTGAGGATGCAAGGAGTAGAGGTGGCAAAGGTGGATAAGTTTAAATACTTGGAGTCAATAGTTCAGAGTAACGGTGAGTGTGGAAGAGAGGTGAAGAAGAGAGTAAAGGCAGGATGGAGTGGGTGGAGAAATGGGTGGAGAAGTGTGTCAAGAGTGATTTGTGCCAATGAGTACCAGTAAGAGTGAAAGGGAAGGTCTACAAGAGGGTAGTGAGACCAGCTATGTTATATGGGTTGGAGACAGCGGCATTAACAAAAAGGCATGAGTTACAGCAGGATGTGGCAGACTTAAAGATGTTAAGATTTGCACTGGGTGTGACGAGGGTGGATAGGGTTAGGAATAAGTATATTAGAGGGTCAGCTCAGGTTGGAAGGTTTGGCGACAAAGCCAGTGAGGCAATATTACGTTGGTTTGGACATGTGCTGAGGAGGGATGCTGAGTATATTGGGAAAAAGATGCTAAGGATGAAACTACCAGGTAACAGGAAAAGAGGAAGGCCTAAGATAAGGTTTATGGATGTGGTGAGAGAGGACATGCAGGTGGTCGGTGTGGAAGAGCAAGATGCAGAGGACAGGAAAAAATGGGAACAGATGATCCACTGTGGTGACCCCTAATGGGAACAGCCAAAAGAAGATGATGATGATGATGATGATCAGCAGTGCACCTCAACTCTTAGTCCTTGGTCAGAAACAAACTCTGCACAGGATCTAGCTTCCAATCAAAATCCTTTGCTGCTGCTGCAGTGTCCTCAGGTACGTGCACTCTCTGTTCTTTACATCTCTGCACTCCTTGAAGGTTAACACCCTGTAGTGTATAAGTACCAATCAAATTCTTTAAGTATTGTTTCCTTCCAATCACTGGTGCAGCCTATTAGTGCTATTACCAAGCCTTCAGCCAATCTTGTAAACACTGCTATTTCTTCATTGTTCACAATAACTTTTCCATTACTAACCTGCTGTAAAAAGCAGACAATGTTAACCTAATGGAGTGGTTTTACTACTTTTTTAACTTAATTTTAATATTTATATTTTTATTATTCCTGTTCATCTCAGCTTCCTTTATACATTGCTGTCTATTAGCAAAAGCTTCCTGGTGAATAAGAGAAAAAAAATACATTAAGCAAAGTTTCCTCATACTTCATACGAGGAAAAAGACTTACAAAAAGGTTCTGATCCTGGTTCTCTGCATATAATCTTTTGGTTCAACAGAAAATATAAAACATTCAAGATATTGGCAGAAAAGGACAAACTTAGGGTAACTCCTATTCTACCCCCAAGTTTGCCGTGTACTCCAATAAGGTGTCACGGCCATTGCAAGGACTGTCCTTATGGAAATTATAAGTTTATCTTTCCTTTGCAGGATACAACTATCATCTTTTAGTATTTATTTTTATTGTTTATTGTTACCAAGTGCCATCCTCTAATCACAGCCAGAGGATTTAACTAATAGAAACACAACCCACTGGATACTAAAAGTCCCAGATATGTCCTGTTGATGAGAGGCTATTAATTAGTTCCACCCCTCAGGGTACGAGGATGTAATCCCTTAGTGAACAGAAAGAAGGGGAGCAAGGGGGGAGGGAGGGAAAGGGGGAGAATATTGACTGACTTCAACAATCCAAACAATTACAATCTCAAAACTATGTGAGGGATAAAAATAAACCAATATACGCAAACCAACTAATACTGGATTAGTGCTGAACCTGCTTCCCATCTCTATGCCCCCCTGAATATAAAACTCTATTCAATCAGAGGGAAGCACAGGTCCTGCAGCAGAATGTACACTGATATCAAACCATAAACTGTTATTTGTATAATTGTTATATTCAGACATAGTGCACTTATTGACCACAAAACCTGTTATGATTATTGCTTGTAAATATACAGCTCTGTGTAACATTTCTGTGTTTCTTGATAATTCATCAGTTATCTGACCAGTACTCTGAGACATGCAGTATCAAGCCATTCCTATTTCATTGGCCTTAAAATGTGTGAGGATATTAACTGGGAATAATGTGATATGTAGTTGCCAACAACTGAACTGAAGGGCAGTTTGGATGGTACAAACAAGCATAGACTGCTCTTTTGGGGGCAAGCAAAGGTGAGTTACTGTTATGGCACATACAATGTACACTGTTCTTTTAAGGAGTGCAAAGCTGAAGTACTGTTATGGCACAAGCAAGTATAGACTGTTCTTTTGGGGCTAGCAAAGGTAAGTTACTGTTTCTCCACGGTGGTGGTGCTGCAGTAGCATTGTCGCCTCACAGTAAGACGCTGTCCGGTTCGATTCTCAGCTAGAGCGTCTTCTGCGTGGAGACATGCGTGAATGGGCGTACCTTCATTGAAGGTTGCGCGCTAAGGCTGGTAACTTGGCATGTAAAAATCAACTATCAATCATTAGCGGACCGGAGTTCCGCTGTGGCGACCCCTAACCGGGAAAAGCCGAAAGACACAAACAAAGGTAAGTTACTGTTAAGACACAGACAAGAATGGACTGTTCTTGTTGGGTAACAAAGGTGAGTTACTGCTATGACACAAACAAGGATATGCTGCTCCTGTTACTTTCCTTGTTTTGCATTCTGCCTATTGTCTGATCTTGTGACAGTTGTGAAGTCAGAAACTGCAATGTGTATCATTACTTTCTAACTTATGTTTTTAATTATTTTCCAGTACAAACGTATGGTGCTAAACTGAGGGCATGCAGTGATCATTATTACTTTTGAGAGGTATTAGTCTGTGAATCTACTACTTACTAATGGAGACATACAAGTCAAATAAGTCTCTGCTGTCACATGTTAAGGTAATTTCTGTACAAATCTCCCCTTTTACTTGCTTACTGTACCAAGTGATGAAATACAAGGATATGCCACAATATTATTAAACAATACACTCCAGGTTTAAGACTTACCTTGTGTCAAATAAATTATTAAAAATCAGACTGTAAAATCATTAGGCTTTTTAAAATGACAGTCAACACACAGGAGATTCAGATGCAAAAGTTTACTAGTGTACACCAGGAGGCAAAAGACCATACAATACAAGTATAGAATTTTGTTTAACATGATACAGGAAATAATCTTCATTTTATACTCTATACATTCAAGCTGTGCCCACCTTACTGACGTGGTCAGTCACAGGGCACGTACATCACTATAGTCTACAATATTCTATTCATAAGAAAGTGCTGAGGTTATACTTTTTAAAAGTTTTCCCATGAGAATAATACAGCCTTGCAAAGCACCTGGTCAGTTATAATGTCTTTCTGTAAATGTTACTCCTTCAAGGTTTCCTGCTCGAATACAATAGTCAGTTCAGTTCTTAATACGCTTCTTTGTTCTTCTTGCAACATTACTTTTAGCAGCTGTGCTGATAATATTCACAAGGCCAACTATCTCAGAGGAAGGAAGAAAAGATTCAATGCCTTATACATTCATTTTCCTGACCCAACAGATAATCATTAGTGAAAAACATAAGCTTGCTGAGCTGGCTACTGCCAGGGTCAGAGTTCAATCACACTGCAGCTCCAAAGCTTCAAGCAATTACATGTAAGATCATTCTTACTGCCATATTGTAAAATAGAATAAAATGCATTACATACTATTTGCTTTTAAACTAGCACTTCATATATGTTTAAGTACACATTTTTCTAACATTTTCCCTCCTTTTAATACTTTTTATTCTATTCAGAAATATAAACAATATCATATCGTTCCCTAGCCTTCTCTTTTAAGGACTTTTAACTAGGCAAGTCATTTAATCTATACTTCAGAAAAAGCATCATCTGAAATCAATCTTTCAATTTCAATATCTTGGTAAAAAGTTTCAGTAACAGATATATCAACAAAATCTTTGATTAATCTTTTCATGCAGGGAATTCCACAGCAAACACATGCTCCTATTAGGAGTATACCCACACAAATAGCAATTAAAATGTTCATTAGGATGGAACCCCACCCCCCAAACAGATTCTGGAAAAAGTCCGTCAGTGGGTTTGGGCCTGGTTTAGTCATTGCTGATACTTGCTGAATTACCTCTAGGTGATTATTTGTCTCGTGACGATTCTCAGGGATAAAAGCACAGCATTCTTCTTCGTGTACCACCTCTTGCCGCTAGGGTGAAGTATTGCATTCAGTTCATCAGTCACCAATTCTAGGGTGGAAAAAGTTGCATTACTCATTACTTCAAGAAGTCTCGGCAGCTTCCTCAGCTCCCAGATCGATTTGACTGCTCCATAGGTTGGTAGTATTCCTGCCCAGGATATAACACTGTTACCCAAGTCCATATGAGTCAATTCACTTTTGTCTTTTACTGAATTATGGTCTTTCCAACCAGCTTCGATCTTCCCAACTGGATTCACAGGTTTCTTAACTGGACCTTCAGATTTTCGAGCTGTTTCCCTTACATTTCGTATCTTACCCAAAGGTAATTCTGCAGTATGTCTTATTTCTGGAACCAGATAACCCAAAAAACAACTGCCGGACCAATTCTCAAGTAACCATTTATATGCCTTTTTCCCACAAATAAAATCATTACTTTGGTACTAATACGTGTTATCCCTGCATGAAACATTTTCCTATCTTTAATAGACAATTGTTTAGTTAAGACTGGATTGTCACGTACTGCATTTAATGTAGTTTTCATTGAACTCAGATATGAATCATAGTTAGTATTACAAACAGTACCCCCACTTCTGACTTTAATGTAACATTTATAAGACATTGTTATATTACAATTACTCCAGCCCACCTGGAGGGTATCATTTTTGTAGAAACATACAACTCCTTTTTGTGTGACAGGTAAAAATAAAGCTATTTTGTCCTGTGATCTCACAGTTCCTGTATCAAAAAGCAAATTTTCCCAAGTCTCATTTATCCCCAGAGGAACAGCGGACATTAACAGTCCTCCATATGCTGTTGGTATAGCTGTACAAACCCAGCAATTTGAAATGTTCATAGTCTCTGCATACACACGTTTCATGGCCAGGTATGTGTTAAAATTTGGATGCCAGTCTATAGACAGTTCATCACGTCTTCTCACTTTCACTCGTGTGGTTGAGTGCAGGAAAAAAACACAATAAGAGAACAATTGTCACACTTATAGTCAACAAATGCACAGCTAACAAAATAATTATGCAATAGTTCTGGGGTTGCTCTGCTTTTCTGTTTGCTTTACTTTTGGCCATTTTGCCCTTGTGTATCAGTCACAAAGTTCTTATCAAGTTGAAAGTTCTTTACCGGTTTACAATGCGTCAAATGAACCCAGGACGTTCTCTCAGCTACTCTGACTGCAGTAGGCGTTACCAACAGGACCTGGTACGGACCTTCCCACTTTGGACTCACCCTTTTCGTCACCTTCAACCAGATCCAGGTACATGGTTCCAAAACTGCTTCTACTGGTTTGTTCTGTCTTTCATCTGAAAAAGAGTTAAACTGCAAAACAGATTTATTCATTAACATTTTCTTTATATAATTAGCTAATGAACTGTCAGCCTCCTGCTCTGCAGGCATGAGAGCTTTCCACTGAGGCACATAATATGCTCTCCCAAAAAACATTTTAGAGGGAGTCAAACACTTTACATTTATTTAATTCTAAGAAATCCATACAAATAGTGTGGAATGGGTATGGTGGTATAGGAAAACTTCCTTACTTGGTTTTAAATGCTCCTTGTGCATAGTGCTTGTTACAAGTATGACAAGCTGCACAAAATTTTTTTGTATAATTTATGTATCCATATGTTTGGAATATTCGATTTACTAACTGTACCATCCCCCCTGTTTAGACATGGCACTGCCCATGGCTCAACAAAGCTGCATATCTAAATAAATTAGACAGCAATATCGGTTTTCTTTCCTTGGAAATGTACAGTCCATTCTCAAAAATTGCACCTCGTTTTACCCATTTTTGTTTTTCTGCTTTTGTAGTAAGCATCTGCATTGTTTTTAACATGTCTAAATCTAAAATCTCAGAGGGTTGTAATTCCTCATTCAAAAATAAAGTTTCTGAGTCTGAGGCTGCTTGCTTTGCAGCTGCATCAGCTCGTGAATTACCTTTTGAAATCTTATCCTGTTGTTTTGTATGAGCTAGACATTTACAAATAGCTACTTTGGTAGGCAACTGAATAGATTCTAATATCTCCAAAATAAATTGCGCATGATTAATAGGTTTTCCCTTTTGGATGTAATCATTCCTCTATTTTTCCATTGTTGTGCAAATACATGTACTGTAGAAAAAGCATACTGACTGTCAGTATATATGTTTACACACTTGTTTTTTGCTAAAGTACATGCTCTCGTCAAAGCTATCAACTCTGCTGCTTGAGCAGATAAGGTGTGTGGTAAGGATTGAGCTTCTAAAATTTCAGTGTCTGTAAGTACTGCATACCCCACCAGATTCTTCCCTGTAGGACCCCTTCTGCATGAGCCGTCCACGTAATATGTCACCTCAGCATTATCCAAGGGCATATCTGTAAGATCTTGTCTAGGTAAAGCTAACTGTTCAATTTCCTGCAGGCAGCTATGTGGTGTGCCCACCGTAGGAGTTGGAAGTAATGTCGTACATCATTCAATTGTCATATGAGGTTGGCTCAGCAGTATAGTTATACATGAAAGATGTCTAGCAGGAGAAAGGTATGCCATTTTCTCTTGCAGTAAAATTATTGCAACTGCATGAGGCACTCTCAATGTGAGAGGGTGGAATAACACCACTGAGGCCGAAGCCTGCACTGCCATTGCTGCTGCAACTACTGCTTGTACACAGTGAGGCAAAGATTGCACCACTGGGTCTAACTGTGATGAATAGTAAGCTATGGGGCATTGCTTATCCCCATGTTGTTGCGTCAATACTGATGTCATGTACCCTTGCTTACAATCTACGGTCTGAAAGAACCGTTTGTGATAATTTGGAAGTCCTAAAACTAATGAAGAAGCTATCAACTGCTTCAACCTGCAGAAAGCCATTTCTGCTTCTGTTGTCCATTGTAAAATATCTTGTACTGCCATTGGTGTCTTATATATCAAATCAGTCAGTGGAGCAGATTCCAAAGCATAATTTGGTACCCAGCTCCAACAAAAATTAGTTGTACCTAAGAAAGACATTATTTCTTTCTTAGTTGTTGGCTTGGGTGCTTGCAAAATTGCTGTTTTCCTTTTTTTTCTTCATCTAGTATTCTACCTTCATTGGATATCACATATCCCAAGTATCTAACTTGTTTTCTCCAAAGTTGTAACTTACTTTTGTTTACTTTGTGTCCTTGTATTACTAAAAATTTTAATAATGCTACAGTATCCGCCCTGCACTGCTGCTGGGTGGGGGCTGCTAGCAAGATGTCATCTACATAAAGTAGAATTTGACTACCTCCCGGTGGGGTAAATCCTGCCAGGTTGCTAGCCATTTCTTGTGCAAATATTGTTGGGCTCTCACAATATCCCTGTGGTAGTCGAGTATATGTATACCTTTTACCCTGAAATGTAAATGCAAACCAATATTGACTATCAGGATGTATAGGTATTGAAAAGAAAGCATTGCTAATATCTACCACAGAGAAATACTTCTGTTGCGGTTCCAAATCATTCAACAAAGTATGTGGGTCTGGCACTGTAGGTGCTCTAGGTATTACTGCATTATTTACAGCTTGTAAATCTTGTACCATCCACCATTCCCCATTTGCTTTTTTAACAGGAAATAGGGATGTATCACATGGTGAATCAGGAGATTCTACCAGTACTCCTTCTTTGAGTAATGCTGCTATTATAGGCTTAATTCCTACTTCTGCATCCTTTCTCAAAGGGTATTGTCTTTTCTGTGGTCTAAAAGCTGACTTTGGGGTAATTGTAACTGGTCCTGCTGTTTGAATAAGCCCTACATCTGACTTGCCTGTTGATCACAGAGTTGTTGGAATTTCACACAAGGCCTTTTCTTTTTCTTTTAATAAAAATGCTAATCAGCTGTCCTCACTAGATTGCAAGTGTACAGCTGTATGTGTCTGTGTCAACCAATTCAGTTTTTGTTTTTGTATCCCTTGTCTTGACAGTTCTAAATCAGTCTGTTTCTCCCATCTTGTTACTTTTTCTCCTAAGTCTGCCCATTTAACACTTTTATTCTTTGTAAAGCTAACATGTGGCAACCGATTTGATCCATACAATGCAAGAAATTCTTGAGGAAATGAACAGCTAACTACACTGTTCCCCTCAGTATCCCAGTACAAAGTACGCAAAACCAATCTAGTTGCACGATTTCTAAACAGTTCTTGCTCATACTCTCTATCAGGTCCTGGTGTGGTACAGTAATATAGAGTACAGTGTAACAAATGCTGTTGATTAGTGTCAAGGGAGGGGGTTTTACTGATGGCTACGTTCATCAGCTCCTTGGTCACTGCCCCTGGACCAGTCATGACTAGGTCCTGGCTGTACCAATAAAAGGTTTCACCCTCTAATCGCACTACAAAAGTATCCATTTGTCTCTGTGCCTCCATACCTTGTAAGTTGGAACTACTGCTATGCCAAATATCTGCATAAGGTCACTGCCCAATAGGTTTACTGGACACTTTGCAGAAACCACTATTTTACTTCTCTGGGTCATACCTGAAACAGGGTCAGTTATTGCTATATCATGGGAGAGTGGTTCCCTGTATAGCTGTCCATTTGCTGCTTTTACTAATATATAATCAGGTGATTCAGAATGTTCTGGTAAGTTGGAGGGGTGTATCAAAGTCCGTGATGCTCCTGAGTCACACAGGAATTTGACTTCCCTTCCCTCCACCAGAAGTGTCACTTCTGGTTTTGAATCTGCTAGGTAGAGATCCAGGCTCAACAATGCTAAATCTAAAATTTCATTTCCATTTTCATCTAAGTCAATTTGTACTTCCTCTACTCCTTCTACTACATTGGTATTTGTCTTTTCTATTCTAGCTGTTACTGGTGATTCCTGACTTTCATATGATGTATCCTCACTATCATATAGTCAGTCCTCATCTCCTTTATCTTCTGTCATTGCTTTCTTATTTTGTTTACAGTCCCTAGCTAGATGCCCTTTTTACCTGACTGTAATACAAATACTTCAGCTCCGTCTTCAGCAGTGAAGACTTGCGCCTTCTTTTTCTTTTTACTATTAAAGTGTCTTTCAGCATTTCTAGCATACTCAAGTAAGGCTTGTAGCTTGCTTGTTCAGTGATCTATCATATGCTTTGTAATAAAGCTACTGATAGGGGCAATGCAACCTTTCAAAAATGCATTTTTTAATTGTTGTTCATATGGGGAATCATGTGTTTGGTTCTCAGGAACCAACATACCGCTATGATTATTAAAGTATTCTAATAATCTAGCATAATATCCATCTATTGTCTCATTTTCCTGTTGTATGCATTGATTAATGCAAGTCCAGTCTGCTCTAAGTTTCCATTTCTCAGAGATTCTGTCTGTCAGACCTTTCACTCTGTTGTCTAAAAATGTTTTTGAATTTCTAAGCTTCTGTTTTTCTACGATTTGCTTCCTCAATCCACCTGTGTGCTTGAGGTATGCCTAGTTGTTGCTGCTTTTTTTTCCCTGACCTCCTGCATCAGATTTAAGCTGTTTAAGGAGTTTAACTAGTGTAAGTTTATCTAATTTACCATCAAATTCATATTTGTTAACACATTTTGTATAATACCTAACATATCAGCATGCTGTAATTGCATGTATTTTGCCTCTTTGGTTAGGGGCGGATCTTGCAAGGTTTTAGTGTACTGATTACCCATGTCAAAGAAAATGTTACGTAACCCTTTTCTTACCACATGGTATCTTGGTTCCTTACACAGTTTATCTAGAATAACTGCCTACCTTATTCTGTGTCCCTGATCTATGACAAAATATACAGTAATTTCTTATGTCCCTGATCTGTACAACAAATCTATGACAATTATGTCCCTGATCTGTACAACAAATCTATGACAATTATGTCCCTGATCTGTACAACAAATCTATGACAATAATATTTACTGTAACCTAGTCCCTGATCTAAAACAGAAAAAAGGCAAAAACCTTCCTACCTGAGCCTCCTGGTGATGAAAGTTTTAAATTCCGCTCTTCGGCCACAGATCAGAAAGTGGACAGCCTCTTTACACACAACAATTCAGTCAGAGGTCTTTTCACTCAAGAAGAACCATTTTGGCAACTTCTCCTGCGCAGATTTATTACCACCCATACACTCTGACCTGTAGCTTACCAAGGGAATTCCGTCACGAAAGGACCAAACTGTCAAATAAATTATTAAAAATCAGACTGTAAAATCATTAGGCTTTTTAAAATGACAGTCAACACACAGGAGATTCAGATGCAAAAGTTTACTAGTGTACACCAGGAGGCAAAAGACCATACAATACAAGTATAGAATTTTGTCTAACATGATACAGGAAATAATCTACATTTTATACTCTATACATTCAAGCTGTGCCCACCTTACTGACGTGGTCAGTCACAGGGCACCTACATCACTATAGTCTACAATATTCTATTCATAAGAAAGTGCTGAGGTTATACTTTTTAAAAGTTTTCCCATGAGAATAATACAGCCTTACAAAGCACCTGGTCAGTTATAATGTCTTTCTGTAAATGTTATTCTTTCAAGGTTTCAGTCCTGCTCGAATACAATAGTCAGTTCAGTTCTTAATACGCTTCTTTGTTCTTCTCGCAACATTACTTTTAGCAGCTGTGCTGATAATATTCACAAGGCCAACTATCTCAGAGAAAGGAAGAAAAGATTCAATGCCTTATACATTCATTTTCCTGACCCAACAGATAATCATTAGTGAAAAACATAAGCTTGCTGAGCTGGCTACTGCCAGGGTCAGAGTTCAATCACACTGCAGCTCCAAAGCTTCAAGCAATTACATATAAGATCATTCTTACTGCCATATTGTAAAATAGAATAAAATGCATTACATACTATTTGCTTTTAAACTAGCACTTCATATATGTTTAAGTACACATTTTTCTAACACCTTGTATATGCAGAAGTTGCCACAGTGTTAGTTCAGGGCTGTCTCTGTCTGATGCAAGCAATACACAATCAATACATGGGAATGAAAAATGTTGTGTGAGTTGCCTGCCATAGATGTTACTATATGGATTTGAGTAGGAGGAAGGTTTTAGTCCCCTAGGTGGTGAGTGAGTATGTGATGCATTGTCTCTTAGTCGATGCAAGGGCATGCTGAGCATGCTTATGTCTGCCTACACCCACAGCAGCTGTTGGTTCGCCCTCTGACTGCTCATCTGCCTGTGGTGGAATGTCTGCCCCTTCCCCTTGCTGATCTTGCTGCAGCTGTTTCCTCAGGATTATGCTATGTAACATGATACATGCTGTGAAGATTTTGGTATATGTCAATGGATTGTACTGCAGGGCTCTCCCGGATCTGTCTAGACACTGGAACCATGACTTCAGCAGCCCAAACACATGCTCAATGATATTTCTGGTTTGAGAGTGTGCCTAATTATGGCATTCTTCCATGGGTGTGTGTGTATTTCTGATGGCTTTCATGTGGAATGTGGAATCAATGCAGGTATGTATTGGAATGTGACAATATGCCCTTAGGGGACAAAAGGATTAATATCATGGGCAATTTTGTTGTGCAACTAGGGGTGTAGTATACACTGCTAAGTGTTTGGACTGTTCTGCATATTATATTGGGAAAACAGAACGTAAAATTAGACATCGTATTTATGAGCATATCTATGATATAGGGCAAGGAAACATACTAACACCCTAGTTAGACATAGTGAAGAATGTAATAACCATTCTTTTGCATTTGTTGTATTGGAACAAGTAAAGTAAAACCCAAGAGGGGGACCTTGGAAACATTTATTAGAAAGTAGAAAATATTGGTGGCAAATTTATTTAAATGCATCTCTGCCTCCTGGCATTAATTATGTTATCTCTATTTCTAGTATTTTAAAACTAAAAGTCTTTAATAGGTAAAGAGTGTTATAGTTATAATAACTTACAGAGATGGTTGTTATTACTATTTTTAATTTTATTTAGATTTTTTAGGGGAAATTGTTGATTTTATTAACAAATTGTGTTATTAACAATGGTTTGTAATTGGATTATTGGTTCAATTACATGATTATTGTATATAAAGGAGCTGTGATTTTATGCAATTTGTCTGAAGAAGGTCGGATAGTCTGACTGAAAGTGCTTACCATTAAAGTTGTTCTGAGAACTCTGCAGCTTCTTTTTTATTTTTAGTTTAAATGTTTTGTTGGTATCTGTGTGGAATATGGCAGCCAGGAGTACACAGGATGAACTTTCATTTATTCCACGAAGTGAATTTGAAGTACTACAACAGTCCATACATAATTTGACATCTCTTATCTAGCAGCTGGTTCAAACCTCTCATGGTGATATTGTGACCTTATCACAACAAGGTCGGTCTCAAAGTGATGTTTTTCCTGGACAGTATCCCCCCTGCAAAAGTTCTGTTTAACAATCAAAGACAATCTCCAAGACAGGAGAGTCAAGGGTTGAAAAGAGGAACGAGTATTGATTTACAGCAATGGCTTAACCAAGCTGAGAAATCAGTGGTAGAGAATGCTTGTGATACATCTACTAGTGACTCTTCCTTTGATTAATTTTACGGGTTGGTGCTACAATATTGGAAACTAGTTCATGGGAATACCTACTTTAGGGAGTGTATTAAAAGGAGACAAATCCCTAAAGGCTTGCATTCTTGGAAATTTCCAAATGGTCTGATAGAGAACAGTCCCCTGCATTGTGAGTTACTGCAGATGCTTGATCAGCACAGATGTGAACTATTGGAAGTGCTGATCAAACATAATACTGTTTGTCTGGACACCTTGAATCAACAAATGAAAGTATTGGAAGGCAATATTAAGCAGGACCTGGCTTTTCCTACTGTTAAAGCACAGTATTTAAATATTTTTTACACAGAATGACAACATAAGCAGGTCTATCACTGAAAGGAAGAACTGGAAGTTGGAGAGAGACCACCTTGACTAAGCAAATGGAAAAGCATATCCAAGACTGCCAAGAGCACCACAGAATCAAACTGATGAACTTGGAAGTAACAGGGAAATGAATATTCATGAAAACAGAGTTAGTATTCAGGAAATATTACAAGAGCACCCTTTAGAACATGGCAATGTACATCATTTGTAGAGGATACGAAACAAGAGGGGGAATCCCTCCAACTATATGAATTACACCCATTCGCCGAGGAACCAAAGGACAATGTCTTATACCAGGGGTCAAAAACATCAGAACTGGTAGGTGATCTGAATGCAGCTACTAATTATCAGGTGATTAAAAACAGTACTGAGGATTTCAGCATTTTTAATTACAACAGTCTTGAATTGTATACCATACATGCAGACTTATTTAGTAAAGGTTAATTTTTGTTCCCTCTGGAAGGGCTGTTATTACCAGTACTATCACAGAGTTAAAGCCGTATACAAGGAAACTTAATATGGCCTTGTTGCTTCAATGGGTTTCACCTATAGGTAGCAACAAACTCTGAGTGCCACGTACATTTAACCCTGAATTACATCCTACCTTAAAGGTGTTTGAGCAGATTTGTGACTTGGATATTAGACACTTGTTATCCAGTTCTGCAGTTTATTCTGAACCTAATTTGACAATAGAACAGAAAAGTTTAATGGATGAAATAAAAAGGAGAGGTGATATAAGGCTAATGCAACCTGATAAGGGAGGTGGCCTTGAACTAATGAATCAGCTAGGTAACAACCAGCAAATGTTATGTTTATTATATGATGACTCATATGTAGAAGCATCAGTTAATGAAGTTAATATTTCATATAAGAAAATTGATTATTATTTGGAGGATATGTTAACCGAAGAGCAAATTACATTGGAACAGTACGGATTTATGTATACTGATTCACCAAAGGTTGCTACCATATTTGGGATACCAAAATCCACAAAGACCTTAATGATCCACCATTGCTGCCAATTGTCAATGCTGGGCAATCCAAAATGTATTTTATGGGTAAAGTTATTGACAGTCACCTAAAAAGTAAATTATATTCTTTAGAATACCTTTGTTGTGACTCGTGGGCTTTTTTGACAAAATGCAATCAGCTTGGCTCTTGTTTTACTGAAGTGGTGTTTATTACTGTGGATGTGAAAGATTTGCATACCTGCACTCCACATGAAATAGGTTTAGAGTTATTTATTGGATTTTTTTGCTGAGCTAAAACCTGTTGGCCAAGATAAAATACATTTTTTATCTCATTTATTAGAACTAGTTTTGGAGAATAATTTTATTTACTATGATGGCCATTTTTTAAGCAAATTAAAGGGGTAGCAATGGGCACCCCCCCCCCCCTTAGGCCTTTCCTATGCAAATACTGTTATGGCAATGTGGAGGCTAAACATTTGTTTAATTCCCCCTTTTATGACTTATATTAAGCTATATACTCAATTTTTGGATGATTTGTTTATTGCATGGAGTAGGCTTAAGGATCTTATACCAGATTTTATTGATTATTTGAACAATTTTTTATGTAATGGGGGATATTAGTATTGCTTATTTGGATGTATGTTTGACCAAGTCTGTGAAGGGTGGATATTTGAAATCCTCTATATTTAGGAAGAAAACAAATTCCAATCAATTTTTATACTATTCAAATAACTAACCGTATCATGTTAAAAAGGCAGTAATAAAGGGCCAAATGGTGTGGGCTACCAGGATGGTTACTTTGACCAATACATTTATTGATGAGTGTCAATTTATAGGGCAGATGTTTTTGAATAGAGATTATCCCAAGGTTCTTGTAGATGCTGAGTGTCAATTTATAGGGCAGATGTTTTTGAATAGAGATTATCCCAAGGTTCTTGTAGATGCTGTATCTAGTGACATTATTAGGAAGAGAATATCTGGGATTTATATCCCCCTGCTTAGGCAGTTTATGGTAGGGAATGAGATGGTTCCTTTTACGGGTACATTAGAAGATGATAGTAATGGCATTATACATGATGGTAATAATATGCCTACCACTTCCACTGCTATGAGTTCGAATGTAAGTAGAGGTAGTATAAATAATGCTTTTATTAGTACATTTATGAATGAAAAGGATATCAGGAATATTATACAAAAATTAGGAATTGATTTTATGTGACAGGGAGGTGAGCTGTATTTTGGGCTCCTGCCCTTATATAATATATGAGAGAGAGAGAGAGGAATTTGAAAGATTGGTGTGATGCTATAATGGAATCTGGTTCTAGACCTAAAGTTTAAATTAAAAAATGTGGAATGTGTAATCAATGCAGGTGTTTATTGGAATGTGACAATATACCCTTAGGGGATAAAAGGATTAATATTAATGGGCAATTTTGCTGTGCTACTAGAGGTGTAGTATATGCTGCCAAGTGTTTGGACTGTTCTGCATATTATTTTGGGAAAAATGGAACATAAAATTAGACAACGTATTTATGAGTATGTCTACGATATTTGGAAAGGAAAACATACTAACACCCTAGTTAGACGTATTGAAGACTTTAATAATCATTTTTTTGCATTTGTTGTATTGCAACAAGTAAAGGAAAACCCAAGAGGGGATCTTGGAAATTTTTTACTACAAAATAGAGAATATTGGTGGCAAATTTATTTAAATGCAACTGTGCCTTCTAGCATTAATGATGTTATCTCTATTTCTAGTATTTTAAAACTAAAAGTCTTTAATAGGTAGAGTTTTGTAGTTATAGTAACTTATAGACGTAGTTGTTATTACTATTTAGATTTTTTTAGGGGGGAATTGTTGATTTTATTAACACATTGTGTTATTAACTTAATGGATTATAATTGGATTATTGGTTCAATTACATGATTATTCTGTATAAAAAAGCTGTGATTTTATGCAATTTGTCTGAAGAAGGTTGGACAGCCTGACCAAAAGTGCTTACCACTAAAGTTGTTCTGAGAACTCTGAGGCTTCTTTTTTATCTTTAGTTTAAAGGAGTGTTAGTATCTCAAAGGTGATTTACTGCTGTGACATAAACAAGGATATGTTGCTCCTGTTACTCTCCTTGTTTTGAATCCTGACAGTTGTGATGTCTGAAACTGCAATGTATAACATTGCTTTCTAACGTATCTTTTAATTATTTTCCAGTACAAACATATGGTGCTAAACCGAGGGCATGCAGTGATCATTACTTTTGAGAGATATTTGTCTGTGAATCTTTGATACCTGAAGCCTACTACTTACTAATGGAGACATATAAGTCAAATAAGTCTCTGCTGTCACATGTTAAGGTAATTTCTATACAAATCTCCCCTTTTACTTGCTTACTGTACCAAGTGATGAAATACAAGGATATGCCATATTATTATTAAATGATACACTCCAGGTTTAGGACTTACCTTGTAAATGCAGCAGTTGCCACAGTGTTATTTCAAGGCTGACTCTGTGTGATGCAAGCAATACACAGTCAATACATGGGAAGGTAAAAGTTGTGTGAGTTGCCTGGCATCAATGTTACTATATGTATGTGAGTTGGAGGAAGATTTTAGTCCTCTAGGTGGTGAGTGAGTATGCAATGCGTTGTCTCTTAGTCAATGCAAGGGCATGCTGATCATGCCTATGTCTGCCTACTCCCACAGCAGCTGATAGTTTGCCCTCTGATTCCTCATCTGCCTGTGGTCGAATGTCTGCCCCTTCTCCTTGCTGATCTTACTGCAGCTGTTTCCCCAGGATTATGCTATGTAACATGATACATACAATGAAGATTTTGGCAAATGTCCATGGATTGTACTGCAGATCTCTCCTAGATGTATCGAGGCACTGAAACTGTGACTTCAGCAGCCCAAACATATGCTCTATGACATTTTTGGTTGAGCGCGTGTCTAATTATGGCATTCTTCCATGGGTGTGTGTGCTTTTCAGATGGGTGTCATCAGCCACAGCTCCAGTGGATAGCCTGCATCCCACAGTAAATAACCCTGTGGGATATCCCCCCTAGAAAACATGTGGTAGAGTTGGGAGGTGTGCTAGATATGTAAGTCATGATAACTGCCAGGGTTGCCAGCATACATGTTCAAAATGCTTCCCTTGGCAATACACATGACTGGACAGCTGATAGACTAGTAGCTCTTTTTCTTAATGTAGACCCTATCCTGTTCCCCAGGTGGTGCCTTCATTTCTAAATTATTGCAATCTATGGCACCCAGTACTTCAGGGTAGTGTGCTACCTAGTAGAACTGTTAAATATTGCTGGCCCTCTCCTCAGAACTATAGGGAAAATATATGTACTCACTGGCATGTTGGAGTATAGCATCCAGGAATTGGTGGAGGATCTTCGATGCTGATGCCTGTGACACACATTCCCTTTGGTCTCTGAAAAGGCACGTGTAGCTAAGATTCTAATGGCTACACATACCTTAGTTTCCACTGGGATGGGTTCACCTCAGTTTGCTCTGGCTCTAAGTTGAGGGCAGCAGAGCTCACAGAGTTCCTGTAGTGTGTCCCTGTCCACCCTGTACACCCTGTAGTGTTGTACAATTTCCAAGTCATGTAGGTTGTGATACGTTAAATGTTGCCTGAAAACCCTTCTCCTACTTGGTCTAGGCAAATTGTCTGCAGCACCAGCATTGACTTCAGCCTCAAGCACATACAAATGGATTAAAGCAGCAACCCCTAACATTCTGTCTGTGCAGACTCTCTGTGTCTGTACTCCAAACCTTTGGAAATCCACAGGAAAAACAAGCATGGAGTCTACATGGATTCTTTATAGCTTGTTGAATAGCTCCACCAGATTGGTTGATTATTATGCAGTTCAGCTGTTTATGCTGTAATTAGCATCTATGAAACATAGACTAAGACAGATACAATCTATTAATAATCTACCCCATTATAAAAAGGCAAATGTGTAGCTAGCCAGACTGATGGTGAGGAGAGTTGTTATATGTTTGCTAGACTGCAAAAAAGCTTTTTCTTCAGCATGTATCTGTGCAGATGAGCATTGAACTCAAACATGTATGCTCCCATTTTGTTACCTACATAATGAAAATGTTGGAATGTGTTTAAGAATAATGTGACTCAAAGGCTTTTACACTTTTATCTGTATGCATTAGTTAGAAGTGTATTAATGGCATGGGCTTGTTTGTCAAGCCATTTCAGAGGTAAACATGATTGACATTACATGAAAATGGAATGCTGTGTGAAAAATATGTACAAATGTTTCTAGGACATGTTCCTTTATAGCACTTTTAGCATTTCAAAGATGTTTTGTTAGTAAAATGGGTCATCTGCCTGTTTTTTCATGTAGGGGTGTGGGCAAAGATGAGTTACTGGTATGGCATAGACGAATTGAGTGTTCTTTTTGAGGGGGGGTAAAGGTGAGTTATTGTTATGGCACAGACAAGAATGGACTGTTCTTTTGGGTTTGAGGAACAAAGGTGAATTACTGTTGTGGCACAAACAAGGATCTGTTGTACTTGTTACTCTCCTTGTTTTGCATCCTGCCTGTTGTTAGTATTTCACATCTGTACAGTGTTTTATGTTTTTCCAATGAGTAATACTGACTGGCTAAATTTTCTGTTTTATCTGGAAACAGTTATTTTCTAGTTATAGGACACTTAATGTGCATTATCATTCTGTTGTCTATTAGGACACCTACAACTATGTCAGTCAGGCATGTCCATCCATGGAGACCCACATTCAGTCATGCTGAAAATGAAATTATTGTTGACAATTTTCAGCAACATGGTGCATTTCTTCTGGGAAGAGGTCATGCAGATATGGCACAGAGGCTGCAAATATGTCAGCAGATCATACAAGACATTAATACTGTGGGCTTCCATGGCAGAACATATGAACAGGTGTGCCAGAGGGCCACTGACATGATAACCACTACATAGAGGCCAGCAGCTGCAGTTGCCCTTGAAAATATGGCTACCGGGGGAGGGCCTGCTAGGGAACCACCTCTTACCCCCAGTGAAGAGTTACTGGGAAATACATGAGATACTGACAACTGACAGGAGAGTGGAGTACATCATGTGCTGGATGTGGACGTCACACCTTCTGAGACAGCAAGCACATCCCAGGAGGAGCATCCTGCTAGCCTTTGTTACCTGAACAGTTGAATACTGTTGTATAGTAAAACAATTGAAATGAATGTTAATTCTGTGTCACATGTCTTTTTTGGGGGGTGAGGGATTGAAGATTGCTACAATTATAAAATTAGTTTGGAATTGTTAGCCACATTCTTGTTGAGAGTAGACTTAATGCAGATATAAAGGAGTAAATGTATTACCCCTAAGGCGTTACTGTTAAATGTGATGATGTTGCCCTTACCTCTTGCTTAACTTCTTCCAGGACCATCAGAACTCCAGTGACGTATGCCTCCTGCAGATGGTAAGCTAAATATTTTTATGCCATTACTGCAGATCAGTTTAAAGAAATACCTTAGTGTGTCATCTTAGGCCTGTTGTGTGGATTGCTTCACTGTCTGCAATAGTGGCAGCACTGCTAGTTTCTTAGCATATATTGCACTATAGTAGTACAGGTATTAATGTATTCCTGTGTTACTTTCTTTTTATTACAGGTGATCATGATACTGGGAATGTGGGCCCTGTGCTACCTGATGTCAGTGTTTCAACAGACTGATAATGACGGTGGGCAAACTGAGGTAAAGTCAGAAGGGTGTAGAGGTTGAATCTGACACAGAAGTTGACATACAGCAATTCCCTGCATTTCCATTGGACACAGCCAGTAGGTCTATGCTTACCCAGTCCACTGAGTCCATAGATATTGGACAGTTGCATGGTGAAGACATTGATCAGGATAGTGTGGCTACTGTGACTTAATTTCCTGTTGAGTCTGGCTGCAGCCAAAGCGTTGGCAAGGTACCATACAGGAGGATTGATAGAGATGCTCAGAGGGGGTCCCTATTAATTATTCAAACTTTTCAAAGTTTGAATGTCATATGGTCAACACCATATGATCGAACTTTGAAAAGTTTGAAGGTTAAAAGCAATGGCTCCGTATGATGCAGAATGGGAAAATTTCCTTTTTCTGCACTGAAGTGCGATTTCGGAGTAGGTATATTTAAGTAAAGGGGTGTGCAGAGAGACTTGCCCCCCTCCTCAAAGTGTTCAGGTAAGTCTTCTTCTTCTTTTTTTTTTATTATATTTTTGAAGTTTCAAACTACACTCATATGTTGTCGAACATATGAAGTTTTGAAACTTCAAATATATAATATAGACTCACTCAGATGAGGCCTGCTTTCCCCTCCTCTACCTGGTGGAGGTGTCACTTCCTGCACCACTCAATGGATGTTTAGGGCCATCATTGAGGCACAGGCACATTCACATAGGTGCTGCAGATAAATGCTCAGGGTTGTGGATGAGGCACAGTCTGACATGCTTGATTGCCTCCACCATGTTGCCAAGTCACTGGAGTGGATGAATGGCACATTGGAATAAGGGGTGCCTGTGATGGACCAAGGGGTGTCTGTCATGGAATGAGCAGTGTCAGTGATGGAACATCTGCTGGGAGGGGAATAGTATCCTCATGATTTTAAAGACTCTTACACATATATCTCAGATATACCCTTAATTAAATTTACATTTATAAAGGATTGAATTTCCTTCTTATAAAATTCCTTAATATCTTTCAGGTTAGTTATATATCATGGAATTCTACTAATAGAAGCACTTTGTTTTGCATTCATTTTCAATTGAAATGTAATTGCATTTTGATCAGATAGGGGCATGTGACAACTCAACTTTAACTTTATCTATTTTTCCAGTTGGATCTAGTACTTATGCTCGAATGTATAAATCACCGAAGTGCAAATAAATGAACACTAACCAATGAAAACACAATAAAATGAAAATACATTCCACCGAGTCACTAATCACCAAAAACAGCAGAGCGCAATTAACTGGCAATCTAGTAATTCACAGCCATTAAGCTTATAAAAATTAAACCATTGTGAGTTCAGTAGTACTACCATACAAAGAGACATGGCTGATATGTGTAGGTTAGTGCCTGGTGTCCTGGGACAAGCTTACAAAACTGAAAAGTCGCAACGAGGTGGAGAAATGCTGGTATTAGACGGATATGTCTACCAGTTAGAGAGAAAGACTAAAATGCGTAAATACTGGAATTACAAGTATAAGATTACTGGTAAATGTAAAGGTAGAGCCATTGCTATGTCTATAACCGATGGTGAAGAGCTTGTGAAATCCATTGAGCATTGTCATGCAGGTGAACCACAAAAAGTGGAAAAATACCGCATTAGAGCAGAATTGAAGCAAAGAGCATCCCTTTCCAGAGATACACCATGTGTCATTGCGGACGATGCTGTAGCCTCCACTTCCCTGGAATTTGCACCCTATTTGCCTAACAGACTATCCATGCTTCAAACTGTTAAGCGTGCTCGTTCTAAGGGAAGACGTACTGTAAAATGTACTGAAATAGATTTATTCCACTTTGATGTAGCCCAATTCCCACATAAAAATGGTGTATTCCTAAAACAGCCCTGTGAAGATATGACCAATCATATCAAGATGCTAGTGCTGACCACAGACGTAAATTTGCATGACATGAAAGTTACAAAAATATGGATAATGGATGGAACTTACTTCAAAAGAGGTGCAGAATGTCAGCAATTGTACACCATTCATAGTGCTGTCAAGTACAGTGCTTATAGCAGGAGTGTACCCCTGATGTATTGCTTAATGAATAAGAAGTCATTACATGCATACAATTTAATGTGGAGATGCATTTTTGAGTTCTTTAATGACCGCAAACTACATGTAGAGATCTCATTTGTCTTGTGTGACTTTGAGCCTGCAGCCATTCCGAGCGTAAACTGCAATATTGGTGGAGTGGTGTGCAAAGGTTGTTTCTTCCATTTTGGAAGAAACATTTGGAGGAAGCTTCAGTGTTTGGGACTGGCTTCACTATATAACTCAGACATTCACTTCCAACAATGTGTTAAGCAGTTGGCAGCATTATCTTTCCTACAAGAGGTTAAAGTCATGGACACATTTCTGATGTTAAAAGAGCAATTTCCTGTGGTAGGCAAGCACCTCTTAAAGTATTTTGAGGAGTGGTATTTGATAGGGAAGCCTAGATGCCTTAAAATGAGGTCTGACACTTCTATCAGATTCCCTCCACTATTTCTTGTGCAATTCTGGAACACCACTGTGTTGAATGAGTTAAACCTACCAGAACGCTGTTGAAGCATGGCACAGGAGGCTTTGTTGTTTAGCCGGAAAGCATCTGTTTGATGTGTACAGCATTTTACAAACTATTAGGTGTGAACAGAACAGGGTGGATGAAGTACATTGTAGGATGTCTGCTGCATGCCCACCTACTCCAAAGAAAAGAGCTCTGATTCGTCGTCAAGAGCAATTCCAGATTTTATTCACAAATAGAGATGAGTACACTTCACTTGACTACGTGAAAGCAATTGCAAATCTCTTGCAAATATGAATGGAAGTGTTCTTACACTTTGTTATCTGGCTACAACGCATAAGTAAAGCTTTGTAAACTGCATTCTGTGTTTGTTATTTCTTTATCAGCATGAGTGTTGACCTTTGTACATAGGGATGTCTGTTTTGTGCTTACACTACAGGATACACTCTCGTTTTGCTGCAGGCAACTGCTGTTGTGTTATTTTTAGTGATTAGTGAGTCGGTGGAATGTATTTTCATTTTATTGTGTTTTTGTTGGTTGGTGTTTGCTTATTTGCAATTTGGTGATTTATGCATTCGAGCATAAGTACTTGATCCTTTCCAGTTATATCACTTGAAATATACACTATCTATTCTTGACTGGGTACCATGTCAGTCGGGATAATGTGTAAAAAATAATCAATCTGCCTCTGTGAATTAATTTATGTCCTTAATATTGGACATATCTATAAAGTCTAATAATGCATTGGATGATTCTGGTTTCCTACGTTTAATTGTTGTGTTAGTATCACAATCATTCAATAGACAGTTAAAGTTATGAGCTAAAATTATACTCCATTTAGAATGCTGTATAATCTCCTCAAGTTGTTGCTTAACCACTTTAACTCCTAACCCAGGAATCCAATAAAGATTTATCAAAGTGTATACTTTAATATTTATTTCCAAAGGTAGCAGACAAAACATCCCAGATCTATCTTTGTATAAATATATGATTTTAGGAATTAATACAGAATTTTTCCATAAAATTGCAACACCCCTTTTTTGTTTATAATGTGAGATAACAAGTAATGCCTTCTTGCAATAAATGTGTCTCTTGTAAAAATACATCTTAAGCCTTAAACATTTTTAGATATTTCCTTAAACTTCCCATTTTACAACTGTTATTCAAGCCATTAACATTGATTAAAATACACTCCATATATAACATAATGTATCCGTAAAATTATAGTTAGCCATGTACTGTTAACAATACAGGAAAGGAAAATACGACTGAAAATAATTGTATATGTTTATCAAACAAGCTGAAGTTATTAATGTTCATAAACACCAAATTATAGGTAATTAAACATTGAAATATTAAACATTTAAATAAAAAGTAAACCATACCGTCTCTGAGGTTTAAGACCCCACATCTGAATTGCATCTCTAAGCATTCCCTCTAAAGTCTCGTCCTAATACACTCCTCTTCTCTAGCTATTTAAAAATGAACTGTATACAGAAAGTTACTTATTAAATGAATATTAAGAAATGAGTAATACAAATTAATATCCAAAGTTAGTCTGCAAGTCAGTTATATTAATGCATAACTCAATTATAGAAATATATTAAAATATGTGCTTATAATCTTGCATATTACTGAGATGGGATGGGTTTGCATTACTTATTAAATGAATATTAAGAAATGAGTAATACAAATTAATATCCAAAGTTAGTCTACAAGTCAGTTATATTAATGCATAACTCAATTATAGAAATATATTAAAATATGTGCTTATAATCTTGCATATTACTGAGATGGGATGGGTTTGCATTACTTATTAAATGAATATTAAGAAATGAGTAATACAAATTAATATCCAAAATTAGTCTACAAGTCAGTTATATTAATGCATAACTCAATTATAGAAATATATTAAAATATGTGCTTATAATCTTGCATATTACTGAGATGGGATGGGTTTGCATGTGTGTGTGCGTGAGTATAAAATGATGCATATTAAAAAAAAAGAACAACGCTAGCATATGTTTACTAAGTAATACTAAGTACTAGATGTGTACAACATAAATCCCATTCAGCAGTCAAGGACCATGTTACTAACAACCTTAAGCATCACTGTAATATATAGTAAATGAACCGATAAAATAAAAGTGATGGTATTTTAAGTAAGGCTTAAAGGCAGTAGAAATTCCTTGATATATTTCAGTTTGAAAATATTACTTGTGCATAAATTATGAAACAGAATGTGGATTAACTAATGAAATAGATCTTTCACCTGAAAAAGCAAAATATCCAAGGTGTTGTTCTGTTTATAAAGTAATGACTTAAAGCAGTTACCAAAAACATTTACTTAAATTAGAAATGTGCTTCATTTCAGACATGAGTCATAAACCAATTTCAGTATTTATTGGAGAGGGAATTAACCACTGATAATTGTTCTATCATTTAATAGGTTGATGAACAAGGGTAATATGCATGTGTTCATTCAACGCAGGCTGGACCAAGGCATTTAATGTTAATTGTCATATTAATTCTCTGTATTATATCCTCGTTTCCCAGGATCCTCTCTGAATATTGTATGGAACAACCTCTAATACTCCAAAACAAAACTTAGTAAAGGTTGAACAATTCTGCATATGTTTGTAAAGTGAATAATTAAGATTTCATTTAGATATGGCATAAATGGGTTCATAATTTTTTCTCTAAAACTGTCTTTCACTTTTTCAATTATAATAACATGCACACCCTGAACATAACACAAAGTATATCACTCCCTTAGAGGTACAGTATCCATCAGCAAGAGAAATATTGGAGTAAGGGGAGTTAGGATGAATAGAATCCTGTTCTAACACATTTACACATTAATTACAGGTACCACATCTATGGGTGCCCTTAGTGACTCTGGCCCTACAATGTTTGTATGGTATATGTTCCAGTTCTTAATTACAATATCTTTAACCGCATTGGAATAGGCATTATATGTGACTACCAAAGAATTTGTAAATTAACTTTTATCCCTGTGTTGAGGGTGGGGTGTAAGTGGTGGTATAAGATACTGTTTTTTATAGGTTCATAGCTAAGTAATAGGCTATCTTCCCAAGGGCATTTCTAATATTAGCTAGGATGTGTTGGCTTTCACCAGCCCCTTAGATTAGTTCCCTGTGCCTCTGTCCAGCAGAGCCATTAGTTCCCTGTGCCACTGTACAGCAGAGCCATTAGTTCCCTGTGCCACGGTTCAGCAGAGCCACTGCAGTGATCCCCAGGGTAAATTTTCTGTTTCCCATACACCCATCAAGGTTTCTCTTGAATAGTGTTAGTGAGGGGCTCTGCCTGATGTATATTGGAATCCTTTTCCAAAGCATGGGGAGTCTCTGGGACAGGTATCTTTCCCTCCAGCATGTCCTATTTTTCGTTGTGGTGAGGTTTATATCTCTAGAGCGTGTGGCTCTCTGGGATTTGTTTTTTTTTTTAGGTGGAGCATGTCCTTATATGTCAGGTAGCGATCACCTCTGAGTAAGCAGTATGCAACCGAGTACAGCTGGAGTTTCCTGAGTCGGGCTGCATAGGGCATCTGTTTGAGGCCAGTAATCCTCTTGGTGAGGTACTTTTATTGTCTTTCCAGATGTTGCAGGTGCCTTGTAAGTTACATCCCAAATGGGGTAGAGAGGCACAATAACCTCTTTTGTTCTAGATGCGAACCCTTTTGTGATTAGGTGGGCCACATAGAATGATTTTCTAACCACCTTGGCAATATGATTATCAAAGGAGAGATTACTATCTACTTGGGTCCCCAGATTCCTTATTACATTTTCTGTATTTAGGGGACTACCACCTATGTGGTAGCTCATGGATACTTTATTTTTTCCAAAGGGGATGACTATGCACATTTTGGCATTTAGCTTGAGGCCATGATTTTGACACCAGGTATCCATCTCAGTGAGACCTTTATGGAGGGTGTCTGTATCAGCTGGAGAATCAATTATGGCCCCTAGTTTGCAGTCGTCTGCGAATTTGGTCAGCCATAGTCCTCCTATGCTTGCCTGTACCTCTGAGAAGTATATACCGAACAGGAGGGGTCCTAGGACTGAGCCCTGGGGGAAGCCACTTGTAACCGGTTTAGAGTCGGACATAGAGCCTGCAACTCTCACCATGTGGGTTCTATCCATGAGCCAGTTGGCAATCCATCTTGTGACGTAGGGGTTTATGTTCAAGCTGGTGAGCTTGTCTATAATACTAGAATGTGGAATGGTGGCAAAAGCCTTTGCAAGGTCTAGGTAGGCTGTGTGGACCTCCTTTCCCTCATCTAATGCCTTGGTAACTGTCTCAAAGTAGTCCACCAGGTTTAGGAGACATGATCTGCCCTTAGCAAAGCCAAACTGGGTAGGGTACAAGGTTTGGAGGTTCCCAGTGTTTCTGTTAATGAGTTCCATGATGATGCACTCCATAGCCTTGCAGACCAGGCTAGTCAGGCTTATAGGGCGATAGTCCCCAGAGTCCGTTGTGGCTTCACCTTTGTGGAGTGGGATAACTGTTGCTGTGCGCCACTCTGTGGGTACATAGCCTGTAGAGAGGCTGAGTTTGAACATTGTGTTTAGGTGAGGGGTTAGTTCATTTTGGAGCTCTTATAAGACACAGCCTGGGACACTGTCCGGTCCCATTGAAGCTGTGTTTTTGGCTTTGGATAGGGCTGTTTTAACTTGTGTGTCGGTGATTGATGGGGCCTTACATTCTTCTGGTATGGTTATGGGCCCTTTAGGGGGTGAGAGGGGTGAAGTTTGCACTAAACCTGTCTGCCAGAATGTTGGCAATATCAGTTGGTTCAGTGTATTTTGTGTCATTCTGCACTAACTCAGAACAGATCTGAGAGTTTCCACTTAGGTTCTTGACATAGCTAAAGAATGCTTTGTGGTTACCTTTGGAGTCATTGGCAATTTTTCTTTCGAAACTAGCCTTGGATGATTTAATGAGGGATCATAGTTTCTTGCTGATACTTATCAGGGATGTCTTTTCTTCTTGGGATTTTACTCTTTTCTGTACTAGTTTCCTCCTTCTGTTGTATAGCTTGTTTATGGCAGGGGGTCCACCAGACTGGTTTCCTTTTCTTGGAGGAGTGAGCCTTTGTTTTACTTGGGATAGCACAATCCATGCATTCCTGCAGATGCTCATAGAGTGCCTTTGCAAAGGTTTCAGCAGCTTGGACAGCACTGTCCTTTAGCATGGGGCTGTGAACCTTTCCACCTCGGTCTTAAGTAATGTGAAGTTTGCTTTTGAAAAGTTTTTCATGGTGGTTTCCTTGATTGGAGGTGGGGGCAGAATGTGGATATCAAGAGTGATTAGTCTATGGTCTGGTCTAACCAGCGAGGGGTTGACCTCCAGTGTGGAACACCGGTCGCCCATGTTGGTGATGACCAGGTCTGATATGTTGTTCCCTCTGGTGGGGGTGTTGACCAATGGATCCAGGGAATTCGAGTTTATAAATTCTAGGAAGCGTTGGGCAAGGGAATTAGTACTTGAGTAATTCTCCCAGTTTATGTTTGGGTAATTGAAATCACCCAATATTAGGGTGTTTGGTAGGACCTTCATATATCCCAGTGTCTCCAGAAATGCGGAATGGGGTTTCTGGGTCATGGTGGGTGATCTGTAGCAAGCTACAATTTGGATTGCAGTTTTGCCCATTAGTTAGTTATGGGCCCTTTTTGGGGGTGAGGGGGGGTGAAGTTTGCACATGTTAGTTGCACATGGATGATCTCTGATGCATTGTGCTGCGCCACTAACCTGGAAGTGTGGGTATCCTTGATGAATATGGATACACCCCCAGCTTTTGTGTTTCGGTCCTGGTTCTGTGGCTGGAAGGCATGGTATGAGTTATAGTCTAGTAGTGCTGGGGTGCTCTCAGGAGCCTTAAACCAAGTTTCTGTTATTGCA
Organism: Protopterus annectens; assembly: GCF_019279795.1. Lineage (NCBI taxonomy): Eukaryota > Metazoa > Chordata > Ceratodontiformes > Protopteridae > Protopterus > Protopterus annectens. The sequence goes on from NC_056737.1 coordinate 1,461,440,448, forward strand.
CAGATGTTGATGTTCTCCATACTGAGGAGTACATTGAGTGCTTGCATTTTGGGGTTTAGATTTCTGGCACTGAGTAACATTACCCTCAGTTTTTGGTAACTTGTGCTATTTATGGTGGTAGGTTTGTCTTTTGACATATTGTTGACATTTTTATGCATATTGTTGACATATTTATATACATGTCATTTCTTGATATCATTTACAATGATTTACAATATAAACAAATATAATAGAATTGATTTATGATATGTGTATATATTCATGTAATTGATTTTTCAGCAGTATGCCTTTAAATATTTATCTATATAATACCAGGATGTTGGAGCTGCTCAGCAGTTGATTATTTATGGTTTAGCACTGAAGAAGGCTTAGTATAGCCGAAACCGGTTTGCCTTTAACATTTTTGCCTTAATAGTTTTTGTTTTGGAAGTTATTTCAACAATAAATGTTTTTAGCCTAAGTACCTTTGTGCTGGTCCATTTTTGGAAGGAGTTTCTGTTTTGGTTTGGACCGTGCACTTAGTCCCTCATGGGTGTGTTTGGTTTGGGTTTGTCTTTTGAGCCTTGCCCTAAAAAGGCACTATGGGGGCAGCAAGAGCTTTGGCCAGTATTCGAAAGCCTAAGGGTGACAGGTGCAAAGCATCTCTTGCGAAGCAACGTGGGTTGTCGAGCATGTCATCCCAGGTGTACATATACTGGATCCCCTTTGAATGACACCAGAAACTTAGCCAATTGTTGAAATTGATATTTTTTTCTTTATACTGTGGCATAATTCTTGGTGAGGGCAGGATGCTACTCAGGGTCAGGGTCATACCAGCCTGGGCTACATGATCAGAGCGCTCTTCCATGTCTCTTTTCATGCAGTCCAGGGATGACCTTATTATTTATAATTTGTCATTTTTTTGGTAGGACTTATCAATGTTTTTTTTTATAAAGTTAATAGTTATGTTTACACTGTTTTAAGATTAACAACTTTTTAAGCCACTGGATTTTTAAATGGAAGATTTTACTTAGTATTTGGATCACATGATTAATTCTTGGGTGTATTTATTGCTAGCTTGATGTGTGTTATATGGCTCTGATGAAGTCTTGAGGGTTAAGACAAAAGTGCTTAACCATTGGTTTTGCATTGTGCATTGTGTGCAATTAAACAACTTTTTGTTTTTTTTGTTTTTTTTTTTATTGGATTCACCTGGGATTGTGTTTATATCTTCTACTTTGCTTATTTAATTTTGGGATGAGAAATCCATGTTGTGCTGACAATATGTGAGTCAGCTTTTTGTTTTCTTGGTTCTTTTACTGGCTGCATGTTCACACGTTGTGTTCTTGTTTCTTACTTGGAATTTAACAACAATCATGCATCTACGCCATTCATTTTCCTACCAGTGATGGGGGGGGGGTTCCTGAACATATAAATTTACCACCACCGTGGTCAGATCAACTGAATTAAGGGAGAAATCTCAGAAGAGATCAGACTCACAACCAGTGTGACCTTCAAAATCACAGTGGCAGCAATTTACTAAGGAAAACAATTGCCGTGTTGGTTGGCAGTCTTATGCTGAGTAACTGGTACTTGGGAAATTTCACAAAAGTCACCTATAGATATATGAGAGTTGGTGTAATGAAGATACCTACATTAATTTTACAGTGGCATGAATAAATAAGCAATGCACATGATACAAAGTAAAGCGGAAAACTTTTATTATACGTGCAAAGGTTTTTTTTTTTTTTTTGCTTAGACCATTTCCCCAAATCTTTTTTTATTATCGTCCATGTCTTAAATGATTGGACTGCACAAGTCCCTGACAACAAAGCAATGTTGCATATTCTTTGCTAGTATATTTGCTGTGGTGGTGTATTCATTACTTCTTTTTTTTTTTTGCACTTATTGATGTTTGTTTGTGTCTTTCAGCTTTTCCTGGTTAGGGGTCACCACAACAGAACTCCGGTCTGCTAATGATTTGTAGTTGATTTTTACGTGCCGAGTTACCAGCCCTGATGCACACCCTTCAACGAAGCTACGTCCATTCATGCATGTCTCCACGCAGAAGACGCCCTAGCTGAGAATCAAACCAATGTCTTAAATTTTACCAGTGTAAATATTGGAAGAGCATTGCACCACAAGTATTAGTATTTCATCTGAGTATTCAAAACTTGCTAAACAACCAAAATGGTGAAAAGATAGCTTCAAAACAACAGCTTCAATAACTCTGACGACATCAGAAAGGTTCTTCACTTTTATGTTCGTTTTTTTCTGTTTTTATGACATCCATATGTTTTAAAGCTGTGGAATTACAATGCCACTTGACTTTTACAACAGCTAACCTCTATATTTCATATATTGTGGATTCAACATGGTAAAAGCCTGTTATTGAATCTGTTGTTTTGAAGCTGTCTTTTCACCATTTTGGTTATTTAGCAAGTTTTGAATACTCAGATGAAATACTAATACTTGTGGTGCAACGCACTTCCAATATTTACATTGTTTTTGTTCTGCTGAGCGTTCTTTAGCGGAATTCACTTCTTTTTCTGGATTTAAATTTTACCAGTGTCACAAACCACAGTAACTGGACATGGGCATTCTTTTTATCAGGGGTGGAGTCAAGCCTGCTGCTCTACTGATTTACTAAGCAACTAGAATTTATTTCAATAAAGCTGCGTAATAAAATTATTTATTTAAGATGCAGCAATAGCCTTGTGCAGCTGGGACAGATTTAAAACAACTATCTAGCCGTGATTAATGTGATTTGACAGCGCTAGCTATGTTTGAATGTTTTCATTTTCTAGATTTAATCATTTTGTTTTATACTGTTTGAATGCCATAATTAACAGATAAACAAAGAATCAGAAATTAAGCTGATGTGCGCTTGTATGGAATAAAGTCAGTCCTGAGCACGTTGTACCAGTGAGATTTGACAGCTCTATATAAACATTATTTACTCCCTCAATCAATGGAAAAAGGTACACAATGTTATTATTGTGCATTTTCTATTTTATCTCAGGTTTGGATTTGATATATTTAATTCTCTATGTCAGATTTAACATGGTCAATTGTTTTCAGTTGCTTTTGTGTTTGCCTTGTCATGTTCTTTTCTCCAACCCTATTATCAAAATGTATAAAATATATCAGGACATGGTTATTTACTCTCACTTTGTTTTAGAAAGAAATTGTCATTGATTTTTTCTGATAGCTTATATTAATCTGCAACAGTACAGTGAAGAATTATTAGGTTTGGTTATTATATTCATGCAAGGATTCATAATGCTTTCATTGATGGTACTTTTTGATAGCCATGTGCCATTGACAGGGTTTGAAGGTAGTAAATAATGAAATGACAGAAAAAATAAATCTCATTAAATTGTTATGATGTAACTTCCTTATGACAAAAAGAGGGAAAAAAACATGTAGAACACTTCTGACATATATCTTGCATATAGATCATTAAAATGTTTTCACATTATTAGCTGTTGTTTTTGTATGAAACAAAGTGGCTGTTCTCATTATAGTCTACATTTCTATAACATGTTTAGACAGGGTAGCAGCTGCTGTCTGCTGCAGCATAAAAAGGAAATAATTAGAAAAAGACCAGGCAGGTGGATTCAGACTGAATTTAAGGACATTTTCAACAGAGACACATGCATTTGACATATGGAACTTTTGTTTGGATTAGAACATTGATAATGAAAACATAAACAAATCCACCAAGAAGTAAAAAAAAAAAATGAACGTCACTGGTAAGCATAGTGTACTCATCTGTCTTCTGTCTTTGGCACAAATTATCTGCAATAAAATTTAATCCGATAAATAGAGTTAGTTCTTGTGGAAATTTGGGAATTGATTAGAAAATCATTTGCAACAGAAAGCAAATATATGTGGTTTGTAATTTAGAGGTAAAAGACTATAGTCATTTGTTGGACTAACTTTAATTTCTTATTGAACAGCAATACATATTCCTGTTAAATTCCAAACCCTTTTTCTGAGACGAAATGCAATGATTTTATTTTTTGGCTTTCAAGAGAGCCACTAGCAGCAAGGAATGTCATTTCATCCAAGAGCTCTTCTGATAACTGCTTGATGTCAAGAATTACAGTGTGTGATCAAACTGAGCTCACAGTGGGACTGAAAAAGTAACAGTAGTAATAAAAAGAGGTTCCATCCTTCAACAAAAGTAACATAATACCCTCAACTAATGATTACATTTATATAGCCTCAGGAAAAACAACAACAAACAACCAAACTTTTCTGCACAGGTCTGACACTTCTAAAACTTTAAGAAGACTTTATTTTGAGCAGTCATATTATAACTAATTATAACTAAACTAAGTTTTATGGCACGCATGGAAAACAGTGCATGATTTTTCAGTATGTTTCAGAACATAATGGACAAAAAATTTGGACTGCATCTTTATTAAAAAATTAGGTTTTAACTATGCAAGTTGAATCTGTAAAAATGAAAGAATACAAGCTACTGAATGTTTTGATTAATAGACTTTGTAACTATTAATGCATACCCCTGCACTGAATGACAAATAATTGATTAAAGTGCATTGAATAGAAAGTTTGTCATCTGCCACTTGGATATGATCTCTGGTACAAGACTGGAGAGCACATAACATAGTAAGGGTGGCAAGAGGAAGGCTGATGCCATATCTGTTTGGAGTTGTCTGTGAGGGAAAGTTTGATTCTGTAAAGTGTCATTCATATCTGGTGGGTCTTTTTGATGGCCTGATGTATATGAAAGTTCAAATTCAAGTTGACATCTATAAAAAAAAAACCTAATAGTTTTATGAGTGAGATCATTTCTACTTGTGTGTTGTTTATGGGTGCAATATTGAAGGCATCCTTGTCCAGATTATGTGTTTTTGGAAGTAATATGAAAAGCTTTCTTTTCTTTGGATTTAGTAGAAACTTAAGACATATTATATCAAGATTCAGGGGAGGTAAAATATTGCTGGGTTATATAATGAAAACGCAACAGAGTTTGACCAGAATATATGAATCAAGTCATCAGCATATTGGATTAAGGAGGCATTTTGCATGCAGTATGGAGGTTTTTGAAGAAACTGTTAAAAAGCAGAGGGCCCATTGAGTTGTACCAGATGAGCAGTTTGTGTTCAAGATCAATTTAGATGGGTTATGATTAGGATCAATGTCACCACATAGATGCACTTTGGTATAAACTGCAATGCTGCATGGAACATCATGTTTTTCATCTAGCTTTCAGTCTGGTTTTGGGTAGGGTGATTGATCAGTTAGATATTTAAGTCTAAAGAGATGAATGTCAGATGCATTATAGAGGTTTGGTGCTAAATTAAGGGATGCACTGGTGGTGGAATAATCAAGGGGAGTGTGATTAGTGGAGTATGATAATATGTGAAGTTACTAAGAAAGTAAAGGAGGGAGATAGACATTGTTAATAACATGAGTGTCATTATATTTTAGGGATGTATTAGTATGCTATACATTAAGATGAAGAGATAATATAAATGAATAAGATGGAGGACAGCAACTCTGCTTATTGCTCTGAGTTCCAGTAATAAGGGCTTGTTGCAGATAGCTGAGATGCTATACACAAATGACTAAGTGGAGCATAATAGGAGTTTGCAAAATAGAAGATACGGTTTTGGTTAAGTACTGTATAAACAGAACAAAAGAGGTCCAGTTAGAGTTACTGGTTTAGGTGGAAAAGTGCTGTTACTGGAGTAGATGCAAGTCTAATGGAAATGTATTTGTTTAATGACTATTACTGTAGGGGAGGCGGATTAATAGGTAGTTTGCTATTATTAATTTGCTGTGATGTTGTCTGTTAGTTGTAGGGTTAAGAGGTAATATGATAGGTATAATTTTTATGAGAAAGAGACTGGATTGGGTACAGTAACGTGAGGTTATAAACATTACAAATGTAGAGTAAGAGAAGGTAGAAGGGAATTGGGGTGGGTTAGGGTAGGGAAGGATATCATGATGAAACTAGACAATGTCAATGAATACAATTACCTAATTAAACAATCTACTGGAATTGGACAAAATCCAGAGAACTAACATAGTGTAGAATTAATTTACTGCCCTGGCTAAAAGTAGAAATGGAGAATGAAGAAAGAGATGAGTAGTAGTGTGAAGAAAAAGAAAACATCAAACAGATAAACAGCAGAGTATAGGGTATAGACAGAATGTATACAGCAGACACTAAACTGTTAAAAATAGGACAAAAAGATAGAAACAAAAAAAACAAAAAAAACAAGGTTAAAGACAATCACAAGTAAAGTGAATAAGGAAGGAGTGTGATGAGTTAAGGACAGAGATGACCATTTAGATCAGAATTAGGGGATGGTAAAATGGGAAAAGGAGTACAGACAACAGAACAGCTCTGTCTCCAGTAAAAACAATAGGCAGACAAGCATGCAAAGAGGGTGTGAAAGAGAGTCAGCCTAAAATATGGTAGCAGCAGAAATAAGAAGCAAATAGGAGATGTAAACAGTATGTAAAACTGTCAGAGAAAAGAAAGAAAGATGTACAGAGAGAGAGAGAGAGAAATTATATAGGAAAAAATGCACAGAAGTTACAGAGGTAAAAGAGCAAAGAAGATGCTTTCTACTTGGCTGGGAGTTCACAACAGTAAAAATAAAAAGTACAGTTGATCCTTTCATAGAAACACAGAGAATTATTGTCCTTGAGTCAGCAGAATCTGTTGGCCTGAAAAATGTTGAGAGCCATATATATTGTGTCATGTTCAACATTGCAGGTGGAGTATACCAAAAGCACTGGGAGAGGGATTCCTCAGACGGTTAAAATTCATGCTGCACTGGCTAAAAGTAGAAAAGGAAATAAGAAAGAGATGTGTGAAAAGGATTAGTCTAGTTACCACTTAATGTGTTCCTTATTTTTTGTCTGTTTACTTTTTTAACTCAGCACATGTGCGCATTTTTAAAGCAGGAAAATAATGTAATAAATACCTAAATAAAAACACCAGAGAAGTGCAATAGAATAAGTAAAATTGTATATCAAGACTTCTTTTTCCTGACTAGCTAATGAAATTAAAGGATTCAAACTCTGCTTTAAACTTAAGGCTGTTATGTAGAAACTTCCAGTGGTGACGATTATGTATACATTGAAAAATAACCTACTAATAAGCAGCCTTTGTAGTACTGGTAGCCACTTGTCTTAAGTCAGGGTGGAACACTGATACTACTTAAATTCTTACAGTAAGCATGTGTAAAATAATTCTGGACTCCATCATTTGCTTTGATCAAATGAAAACTGAAGTTGAGTGATCAGTCACGTTATACACACAGATAATTAATTACAAGGTATCACCCTTTCAAACTAGTACCATTAAAGGCTTGCTATGGTTCAGTTCTCCTTGAAGGTATTACACTTTATATCAGTTCTAAACATTATTTGCTCTTTGTTATATTCATAATCAGACCAAGACGTGCTAATGATTTTAAGATGGTTGCCATTATGGGGAAGTGCAGATAAGAAATTTAAGGGATTCTGTTACAATTCAGTCATCAGCATGGCAGATCACATGTATTTTACTGTGGGTAGTTACAAGGACATTTATGAAAAGTGAAAAATAGTAGGTCCATAGTACTGGTCCCTAAAGTATTCCTTTTTGTACAGCATGTAAGGCACACTGTGACTGGTCAGCAATGACTCTGAATGGTCTATATTTAAGACAACTGTGGAACTAATGGAGTTCTCCATTCCTAGTGCCTGAAAGGTTAGGCTCTCCCAGCATTTTCTATTGCTGCAAAAATCAAAGATGTTTGTCTTGCAAAATAACTCTAACTCTTCTCTATCCATGTTTCTATACATGTTCTTTGTTAAGGATCTGCATCGGCCATGACCTGCTCTAAATCCATGTTGATGGACATTTAGCAGTTCATAAACATTTAAACTGTTTAATCTGAGAAAACTACCCTGAAGGAAGGAAGAGAGACTAGGCTGAAGGAGCAGTCACTGTTAACAAGGTTCTGTTTTGATAGTGGTATAACATCTGCTGTCTTCCACAGATGAGATGATTTTCCTGTTTTAAAAGATGCACTGATGCTGTGTCATAGGGATATTACAGTGAATGTATTGTATACCTTATGAAATTTATCACATGAACAATCAGAACGTGGTTGCCCATTATATAGAAATAGCTAATGCCATTTACCGTTCCTTGTCATACTGACTGAAACCAAAATTAAGTAGAAAACCAAAATATCTGTCCTAGTTTGATGACATCTTTGATGGATAAGTCAGTTACCAGAGAGACATTCATGTTGGTTATTAACTGTGTTACTACTTTGCAATATACATTCTCATGCCCTAAATAATTTTTGATGGTGTTTTTTTTTTCCATCACACTCACTTCTCATTTGAGGCTCCCTGGGACAGCTCTTTATAGTCTCATCTTCCCAGCCCCTGAGCAGGCTTCTCAGTATTCCTCCTGTGCCCTTTCAGTCATTATCTCCATATCTAGGCTGTGTGGATAAGCACCTGCCAGTACTGTGGATTTAGGCCTGTCATTCTTGAAACCATCACACTGCAATCTGTTGTGGTTTTTTCTTTGTCATGTTCCTCTCTCCAGCATACCCACAATCACATTATGCTGAACAAGCAATGGGGAGTAGTCATTAAGTATGTGTCCTCCACCCTGCTGCCATATTATGGCCGTATCTTCTCTGTATTTCCTGCTTCCCAGCCTGGTATACTTTCTCTAAGCTCTGGCATCCACCGGAGCTGCACTTGAGAAATTTCCAGAATGCTGCTAAGCCCCCACTCCTCTCCATAGGATAGGCAGTGCCACCCTCCTCACCTTGCCATCTGGTGTCAAAGTTGCTAATTGAACTTCAGTCACTTGGGTCATTATGAGGTCATTATCTTTCATTGCCACAGTAAATGGTGGGCCCATAGTGCTTCTTGTTTCTTCTAGTAAAGTTGTTAATTTTGTTCAATAAATCAGCAGGCTCTGCTTCATGTGCTGAGTCCTTGCTTTGATTTTGCACTTTTTTCATTGGTTTCTGAGGCTTTAGCCTATGTATTGCTACCTTTGCATCTCTTCCAGGCTGCTTTGCTATTGATGAGATCTTTGGGAATTTCTGAGTTCATACAAGTGGTAAACTCATTCACTCTTTTGATTTTGTTGGGATAGTTTTAGTTTATTAGAACCAGAAGAGTATTTGGAAGATATTCTAAAGCCACATTAAAATGACTTTGTTCACTGACTAGTAAATATTCAATAGCAACCAGAATACATCACAGCAGTTTCTGGTGTTGAGTTTGAAGGCTCTGTACTTAGTTATTTTACCACCTAATTTAGGTAATGTTAGCAAAGATACTGTGATTCTCTGCTTTGGTCACTTAATAGTGAAGCCATGACATTGCTTATGAACCACCTGTCAAGTCTATTTGTACAGACTTAATTGAGAATGGTGTGCTTACCAGCCTGCAGGTTTGGCAAAGTATGCTCAACAAACAGATTAATAATTAGTAATGCAAAGTACTCAATATCTAGAATATGCCTCAATTTTTCCAATGAATAAGTCTGTGAAGTATGCAGAACTTGGAGGCTGCTTGGATACTAGTGCACTTTTGAGCTTGTTTATTGTCAATGAAGCATGCAGAGCTTAGCCATCTTGGATCATTATTAATGACTGATGGAGCAGGTAACTATCATATCTGTGACATGTCATCTGACAATGAGAAGCAACTCAGGAAAGGGAGAAGGATCCTCCCCTTCATGGGTGAACTGCTTCACCAGTTCTTCTGTTTGATCTTTGGAAGTAAAAGAATGGACCTTTGGAGAACAGCTTGTGGAATTCTATTCTCAGGTCTTACAAAACATGCATTTATTCAAAGCACATCTAGCTTGTGATTCTCACAGGAGAGGGATAATACAATGTTTGGAAACATTTATTTCTTTCTTTCGCAAAATGTGCAGGTGTGGTGCTATAAACAACTGCAGAATGAGAAGTTGAGAAACAAATCCAAAAATGACTTGAATATGGGAGATGTTTGAATGTTAATAAAAAGTTAATTCAGGTTGCTGTTACATTCTTATTGCATTTACAGTGACACATTTGACTGGGACATTTGGATTATATATGGTTTCCACCTGCATACTGTTCATAGGTTCATAGGTTCATACTAGGCTATCTGCCCTAGGGCATTTATAAGCCTAGCCAGAATGTGTTTGGCTTTCGCCACCCATTTTAAATTTATTTTGCTATGCCCTTTTCCGAGGTTAGTATACTGTGCCTCTGTCTAACAGTGACACAGAAGTGATACCAGGGGTAAACCTACGATCTCCCATCCACTCATCAAGATTCCTCTTGAAGAGAGTCAATGAGGGACTCTGCCTAACCTGGACTGGGATTTTATTCCAGAGTGAAGGGAGCCTCTGGGTTATGAATCTGTCCCTCCAGCATGTCCTATTTATTTCAGTGCTGAGGTTCAAGTCTCTCGAGCGTAGCTCGATGGGATTTGGATTTTCTGAGGTGCAGCATGTCCATTAATTCTGGGTTGGACATGGCTTTATACGTCAGGCACAGATCGCCTCTGAACAGGCAGTATGCCACTGAGTAGAGCTGGAGTTTCTTTAACCGGGCAGCAAATGGCATCTGTTTGAGCCCTTTGATCCTCTTGGTGAGGTACTTTTTGGGTCTTTCCAGTTGCTGCAGGTGTCTGGTAAGGTACATCCCAAAAGGGGCATTGTACTCAATTATGGGCCTGATGAGGGATGAGTAAAGAGGCACGATGACCTCCCCTGATCTAGATGTGAATCCCTTCATGATTAGGTGGGCTATATAAAATGTTTTTCTAACCACTTTGGCCACGTGGTTGTCAAATGAGAGATTGCTATCAACTTGGGTCCCCAGATCCCTAATTACTTCTTCTGTACTTAATGGATTACCACCTATGTGGTAATTTGTGGGCACTTTGTTTTTGCCAAAGGGAATGACTATACACTTTTTGGCATTTAGCTTGAGGCCATGGCTCTGGCACCAGTTGCTGTTTCTATGAGGCCCTTTTGGAGGATGCTTGTGTCGGCTGGAGAGTCGATTATGGTGCCCAGTTTGCAGTCATCTGCGAACTTGGTCAGCCACAGTCCTTCCATGTTGGCCTGTACCTCCGAGAAATATATACCGAACAAGAGAGGTCCCAGGACTGAGCCTTGTGGGACACCACTTGCAACTGGTTTGGAGTCTGACATGGCTCCAGCAATTCTAACCATATGGGTTCTGTCCTTGAGCCAGTTTGCAATCCATCTAGTGACATAGGGGTTTATATTTAAGCTGGTGAGCTTATCTATAATGCCCGAGTGGGGTATTGTATTGAAGGCTTTTGCGAGGTCCAGGTAGGCTGTGTGGACCACCTTCCCCTCGTCAATGGCCTTGGTGACTGTTTCAAAGAAATCAACCAGGTTTAAGAGGCAGGATCTGCCCTTAACAAAGCCAAACTGGGTAGGATCCAGTGTCTGTAGGTCCCCAATATCTTTATTTATGAGGTCCATGATGATCCTTTCCATAGCTTTGCAGACCAAGCTAGTCAGGCTTATGGGGCGATAGTTTCCAGGATCCGTTGAGGCACCACCTTTATGGAGAGGGACCACTGTTGCTGTACGCCACTCTTTGGGCACATATCCTGTAGTAAGGCTGAGATTGAACAGTAGTTTTATGTTTGGGTTTAGCTCTTCTTGGAGTTCATGTAGGACGCAGCCTGTGACACCGTCTGGTCCCATTGATGCTGTATTTTTTGCTTTGGAGAGGGTGGCTCTTACCTGAGCATCTGAGATGTCAGGGGGGCAGCACTCTGCTGGGATAGATATGTGCTCTTTTGGTGGGAAGTTTGCGCTGAACCTGTCAGCTAGGATGTTGGCAATGTCTGTGGGTTCAGTGTATTTTTTGTCATTTTGGACTAATTCTGAGCATATCTGGGAATTACCACCCAGGTACCTAACATAACTAAAGAAAGCCTTGTGATTATCCTTAGTGTCCTGTGCAATTTTTCTCTCGAAGCTGGCCTTAGACAATTTTATGAGTGCCCGTAGTTTTTTGCTAATACTGATCAGTGATGCCTTCCCTTTTTGGGATTTTGTTCTATCATTTAGTAGCTTCCTCCTTCTATTGTATAATTTGTTTATGGCTGGGGTCCACCAGACAGGACGTCTGCCTTTGGAGGATTGGGTCTTGGTTTTATTTGGGATCGCATGATCCATGCATTCCTGAAGGTGTTCATAGAATGTGTTTATAAAGGATTCTGCGGTCTGGGCCATATTTTTCACAGGCACGGGGGCTTTGAAGGATTCCACCTCGGTTTTGACGAGTGTGAAATTTCCTTTAGAGAAGTTTTTCACTGTGGTTTTCTGGGCAGGTGGTGGGGTCGGGATGTGAATATCCAGTAAGATTAGTTTATGGTCTGATCTTACCAGTGAGGGATACACTTCTGGTCTGGAGCATAGAGTCCCCATGTTGGTGATGATCAGGTCCAGTATGTTTTCCCCTCTTGTGGGAGTGGTAACAAGTTGTTCCATAGCATTTGAGTTTATAAATTCTAGGAACCTTTGGGCTAGGGTGTTGGAGCTAGAGTAATGCTCCCAGTCTATGTTTGGGTAGTTGAAGTCGCCCAATATAATGGTGTTTGGAGAGACCTTCATATTTTCCAGTGTTCTCAGAAAGGCCGAGTGGGGTTCCTGGGTTTGGGAATGTGGTCTGTAGCAGGCAATAAACTGGAAGGCAGTTTTACCCACTGTTAGTTGCACATGGATAGTCTCTGATGCTTCGTGCCTTTGCCACCAACCTGGAGGTGTGGGCATCTTTGATGAATATCGATACTCCCCCTCCTTTTGTGGTTCGGTCCAAGTTTTGGGGCCAAAAAGCATGGTATGAGGTATAACCTGGTAGTGCTGGGGTGCTCTCAGGAGCCCTGAACCAGGTTTCTGTTACTGCACAGATATCGATGTTCTCCATGCTAAGGAGAGTTTCGAGTGCATGCATGTTGAGGTTTAGACTTCTGGCGTTGAGTAGCATTACTCTTAGTTTCTTATCCCTTGTGATACCTATGGGGGTGGGGTTGTCTTTTGAGCCTTGCCTAAAAAAGGCACTATGGGGGTAGCATGAGCCTTTGCCAATATCCGAAAGCCCAGGGGTGACAGGTGCAAGCCATCCCTAGCGAAGCATCGTGGCTTGTCGAGCATATCATCCCAAGCTGACAGGCATTGGACCCCCTTTGAATGACACCAGTACTTAAGCCAATTGTTGAAATTGATCATCTTGTCTTCATATTGTGGCATCATTCTTGGTGAGGGTAAGATGCTACTCAAGGTCAGGGTCATACCAGCCTGGGCTACATGCTCAGAGAGCTCCTTTATGTCTCTTTTCTGTAGTCCAGGGAGGTACGTCTCAGGTCATTCACACCAGCATGGACAATGACTGAGTCATATTTGTACTTGCCTTGGAGTGACCTGAGTGCTTGTGTTATGTGGCGGATCCTAGCGCCCGACAGGCTGCTCACTGTGACCCTCTCCTTGTTCAGCCTGGTGAGCGGGACGTCAGTGTGCCTGATGATAGAGTCACCTATTACAAGTGTATCAGGTGTGTTGTTTAGTCTTAAGGGCTGTGACTGTTCGGCACACTGGCTTTGTGAGATATGTGTTGCACGTGTTTTGTTTTGGGGTAGTGGTTGCTTGGGTGTCTGCTTTGGAGGTCTCTGCTGCTTAGGCAGATCTTTATTTAGAGCCTCCAAGTATGTTTTTGTGTGATTATGTGTTTGGTTTGCTGTCGTGGAAGGTCTATGTGAGACTGGAATTGTAGTGAGTGTGGTTTCCTTCTCCTCCTGACTGGTTATGCCAGTACTGAGTTGAGAGAGCTTAGCCTCCAGTTTGGCTATATGGTTGCATCTCTCACATGTGTTGGAATTTGTTGGGAGGAGGAGAGGGTTGTCTGTGTACATGAGACAGTTGTAACATTGCCTCAAGATTCCCAGATTCACCAGCTGGACCGGAGAGGAGATTGACAACTGACCTTTGGACATGCTAGAATAATATTGGGAATTCCTTAATAATTTAAAACAAGGGCCAGTGGGGAGTGAGGATGTAGTGCTTTTAATTTTTAGTGCTGACTTATATAATTGCTTTAGCGCGCAAGTGCCAGGTAACTTAAGTGCAATGTGTTACAGGTAACTTAAATGCAAAAACGACAAACAGTAACTTTCGTTCAAGTGAAACAAGGAAATAAGTACAGTAAGCAAGGCAGATATCACTAGTGATCCACAGAAGCGCTGAAAAGCTGCGTATTAGGTGGAATTAGCGTTCCAGGGAAATAAGCAAACAAACAACAAGCATATAAACAAAGCTAGATTCAGCAGGCCTGGATCTAGTCTATGCTACAGCAAACAAGGTGTACCAATTTCAGTAAGATACAGTTCAAATATTCAGGCACTATAAACCTTTAACCAGAAATTCCCAGCTCAGAAGGGCAGAGTCCAGCTCTTCTCCCACAAGAGTGCAGACCACGACCCTTCTTAATGTAAAATAACTGGCCTGAAGCCGAAGTGCCTAAACCAGAACTAATACACTTTAAGAATAACAGACACTGGGCTCTCAATCAGCAGTTCCCAACTTAGAAGGATGAAAGCTACCTGTCCTGCCACCACAGTGCATGCCACAAACCTTCCTTATGTAAAACAACTGGTCTGAAGCCCAAGTGCTTAATCCAAAAGACTTAGAATGATAGCTACACTTTAATCAAGTTACTACCAAGCAGTAATAAATACAATTGAATACTTTAGAGAATGCCTGGATTAGTGCTCAAGTTACACAAACAAAGCTAGATCCAGCAGGCCCGAATCCAGTCTATGCCACAGCAAACAAGGCGCACCAACTTCAGTAAGAAGCAGTTCAGATATGCATGCACTATAAGCCTTTAACCAGAAATTCCCAGCTCAGAAGGGCAGAGTCCAGCCTCTCCTCCCACAAGAGTGCAGACCACGAACCCTCTTAATGTAAAATAACTGGCCTGACAGCCCAAGTGCTTAAACCAGAATTAATACACTTTTAGAATAACAGACACTGAGCCCTCAATCAGCAGTTCCCAACCTAGAAGGATGTAAGCTACCTGTTCTGCCACTACAGTGCAGACCACAAACCCTCTCAGTACAAAACAACTGGTCCGAAGCCCAAGTGTTTAAACCAAAAGGCTTAGAATGAGTTACACCAAGCAGTAATAAATACAATTGAGTACGTTTAAGAGGATGCAAAAGTAAAATAAAGTAGGTAGAAACACAAGTACAGTAAAAGCAGATGAAATTTTTTTTTTTTTCTGAACAAGTGCTGAGATCAAATTAACAGCTTTGAGTGCTGAAACTAGAAAATGGCCTAGTTATAAGAAAAAAAACTAAGCTAGAAGGCTTCCCTCCAACACAGAAGGGCTTGGGGGCTCAGAAGCCTACAAATAGTCTATACCACTTAACAGGAAAGGCAGGAAACAAGCTTATTTTTTTTTTCTGTTTCCCAGATGCTCTCTTTGTACACAGTAGGAGTGCCTGAAATCAGAATATGATCTCACTGCACTCAGTTGAGTGAGCAAATGAGATGGGCCCAGAAGGAGTATCCAAACACAAATTTACAAGAGGGGCGGGCAGTTTCAAGGCCACTAAGATTAACACCAAAACAAAAACTGTTGTGGTAGCAGTTAACCAATTCAGGCAATTGAAGAAATTATAGTGTCGATGGATGAAAATAAATCTCTTATTCAATAAAGGAAGGCAATACTGTCATTTTAATACACTAGTGAGCTAAACCATTATGTACATGTGGAACATTAAAATCATTGTGAGCATCTATAATATGGCACAGTTATCAGATTGTAGAACTTGATGTGCTACAGTATACAATAATAAAATTATTTTGTAATATGCACCAAAAGAAGACCAGTGTTGAACATAAAATGTTCTTGAAATCAAAAGAACAACATCCCTTGATGTGTCCAGTTCTCTGGTGTATCAATATTTTACATTAGGCATGAAAAACAAATAAGATCCTTTCAGGGACTCAAACGTGTTACTCTCCACCATTTGTAATTGTACTTTTTATCTGCTTTAAGTGATTAAACTATAAAATAAATTATTCTTTGATATGGAGCATTAATTACTGTATTATTTTATTTTATTTAATTATTTATTTAGATTTTTAATTAGGAAGAAGTGAAATGAGCTGACTAGGTTAAATAGTCTCCAGTTTACATTTATGCTGGAGGGTAGATAATAAGTTTTATTTTATTTATGCATTGTTGACAGGATCAGCACCACTAGGAGTATACACACTCTTCAGTAGTAATCAATGTGTTAGGAATACTAACTAGGGGAAATTTAGCCAGGGTACCATGTAAATTTCCCCAGCTCTTTTTGATAAGTGCTATATGGGATCTTTTGTATCCACTGAACTTTCACCATCTCATACAGATGGACCAGGTTTAATGTCTCCTGTAAAGAGAGGCATAGTCAGAGGAGTACGGCACCACCTTCATGGAGCACTGCAGTCAGTAATCAAACCAACCACTGGGGGTGGGAATGGAAATCATAGCCATCTGATTTTCCATGTGTCTGTCTATTTGAGCTACTGGCCTACTTAACCATATTATAAATGCAAGCTGCTAGAAGATAGTTAAAATTAGCTTAATGTGAACAATTCTAAGAAACATAAAACAGACAGACAGATACACACATAAAGACATGCACACACACACACACACACACACACACACACACACACACACACACACACACACACACACACACACACACACACACACACACACAATACTACATCTAATCTCTAATTTAACAATAACTCTAAACCCAAACCACAAACACTCAGACTTACCCTCCTACAATGTATCCCTTTATCCAAACCTTCCTCTAACTGTAACCCATTAATACTACCACACACACACACACACTCTCATCTTCTAACTCACCTTCACAAAACCATCATCCTACTTCCAGTACATGCACCAGTCAACCACACATGCATTGGATAAAACATTCAAACATTCATGCCCACACGTCTTTCTTTCAACAAAATAAAATGTTCAGTGAAAGGATGGTAGCCCCTATTACATAGACTAGTCAACGTTACTTCACAAACCATGATACAAGGATTCATACACAGGAACTTCCATGGCAAAGTGGCACTGTCATGGGGCTTGAATAGCACAGTACATGTAATATGCCAGCCAAGAGGACCAGTGCACCCTGTAAGGATGGTTGGTTATGGCAATGAGCAAAGTAATGTTGGGGGTCCAAGCCCCAGGGGTAAAGTAAAGTATAGTACAACATATGCCAGGGAGACAAGATGAGGTAGGTATATGATTTCTACATTGACAGCACAGCACACAGGTTTGGTTGGTGCGACAGCAAACTGGCCTACATGTACACTGCTTGTGTGTCAGAAGGAATGCACTCCTAGAAGGAGCAGGTTTCAATACTATCAACAGTGTTCTACTACACAGTTGTGTTGTATGGCAAGTACTTGCTGCTATACAATCACCAGTATATACACACCCCTGCATCTTAGAGCTTTACCATATGCCTCTATAAAATTCATATGGTTCTCCACTACTTGCCCAGGAGGTGAAGAACATAACAGAAAAGAGAAATGTACATAGGTTTATAGCTATTTACAAGGCTAATGACTACTACAGCCTCTTAAGCCTTGCCATGAATCCCTTATCACTCTTGTCATCCATTTTGGTTATTACTTGACAGTGAAATGCATCTATAATGAATACTTTCTGTAGAACTCAGGGGCACTTTCCCTAACCTCCTTCTCCCTTTGGCAAAGAAGAATAATGTGGCATCTGTTAATGTCACTGTACTGGGTTATACCTTTTGCAGTGGCCACATCCTAGCAAGGCAGTCACCTTATACTGAGTGCACTCATAAGAGGTCCCCAGCAGGCAGTCCTGCTGCTCTTTGTTCATGAGGTACCGAAAACAAGATTCAATCCTGCACCACCTTCGTTATCTGACACAGTGACTTCAGAAGTTATAGCCATTTAAAGATCATAATCCAGAAGAATATGGCAGCATATGTGCATCAAGGTATATTACAGGTGCCATGCATTGTGCACGTATGGACCACAGTGCATCACACTGTCACAGTATAGTGGCACATAAATCCATATCATGCTTGGGTGGTATTTAAGGTGTGACTGACATGATTATATGCTTATATGTAGCTTCTATGGGCTTTAACAGATGTTGAATAAATCCTCATGAACATAAGGGGCTTGTGAACCTCCAGTGTGTATGCAATGTGCTTTGGTTCCATTCATGCCGGTGCATGGTCAGGTATGAGCCTCAGAGTGCATCCTTGGTCCAGTGCACATAACATAAAATACGTGATTCAGACATAGTTCCCCTTCAAATGCTCATCAGCATAATTACCACTCTAATTGCCTCAGTATTACAAGATAAATACTGTTGCACCCATTGCCTTACTCACTATGCTACAAAATTTGCTACAGTGAAGCAAAGGAACTGGAGTGCTGATCTACTAATGTTTTTTTATGTGTTCAGAAGAGAGTAACAGGAAATGTTGGGGAAATATTTCATTAAAAACTCTGCTAGTGCTGTACAGATGTTGTTTTTTGTGGAGAGTGATCAACATCTGACTGCCAAATAAAAACGGGGATTGCAGTACAAAATGTTAGAGGACTAAGAAGTGTACTGCCACAGTACTTTACACATGACAGCATAATGTATGATTATTTCATGTAGGATATACATGCCTTCTATGAGGCTGATGGTGATGAGTTGAGATTGTCTAAAATGTATTTCCTTGTTCTTTTGGTAAATAACTGCTTTTCAGAATGTTTCTTTGAGTTGTGAGGCTTTTGAGTGGATAATGCATTTTGAAATGTATTCCATTTGTTATTGTTTGAGGAAATATTTTTCAATATCTTTCTAAGCAAATTAGAGTCACAATTGATGAAAAACTAAAATTTAACTACCATATAATATAAGCAGTTAAGAACAATCATAAGCTACAGTCGCTGCATAGGATATCTCCTTATTTGATAAACTCTGCCAGAATACACATAACCTCAACCTTCCTGCTTCCTACACTCTTTTATACTACTCCAGTACTGATTAATCTTCAAGTGTCACAATCCAACATCCTTGTACAGTGTTATAATAAAATCCCAAAATTTGCCACCAACTTACCTTATGAAGCACACCGCTGCCTTGCTCTTAAAGAAACCCTCATGGGTATGACAGCTACTAACAACACACAAACTCATCTACAGATCTGACCAATGCCCAGTTCAAAGCAACCAATCTTCAACATTACACCTGAAACAGACCACCACTCCACACTAACAAACTAGTTCTCAACATAAATATTAAGATCCAATGGAACACACCAGCAACTCGGAATAATGGCTTGTTAATCAAACCAAATGAAAAAATTACTATTAAAAATAAATACTAGCAAGTTGACACATGACCAGGTTAAAATGTCATACTTTTATTACTCGGTAAGTGCTTTTGCAACACAAGGTTGCTTCTTCAGACAATTAAAAAACATATTAAAACATCAGCTTATATACCTTAGACAGATAAACAAAACATCCAATGAACTGCAAAATACAATTAATGTGTAATTGATTAACTTGATTTCCTAACCAATCAGTCACAAAACGTTATGCGAAGTCTTGTCCTATTAGAATAAAAACAAGGGATCTAGCATCCAATCAATAGACAATGCTGTCACTAACATGATAGGTTAGATCTACCATCGGTGGATGCATTATGCATGATGAGATTGGCTAATAAACAACCTCTGCTTGAAAGTATATAGAAAGCTTGTCACCTAACAATACAATAGTTCTCAACATAACCTCATCGAATAATTCAACTGGTGGCTCTTTGTACTTCTGCTATGTATCTAAACTATGGAATGTTTTGCACCCACTAAGACAAAATGACAATAACAAACTTTTCAAACG
The DNA here is from genome assembly GCF_019279795.1 of Protopterus annectens. Classification (NCBI taxonomy): domain Eukaryota; kingdom Metazoa; phylum Chordata; order Ceratodontiformes; family Protopteridae; genus Protopterus; species Protopterus annectens. The sequence goes on from NC_056737.1 coordinate 1,461,460,444, forward strand.
TAAACTGAAACAACACTTACTGGATACGCAGCTCTGCTCTTGTTTCACACCAGAATAACAGTGCACTATCTTCACCTTTCTACACATATTTTCCTTCCTCCTTTTTCTCCTCACTCACATATTTTACAAAACAATTAAATGCACTTTATGTTAGGCCTTCCTCTATTTTATTTCTGCTTTCACTTTTTCTACTCTTATTTATAATCCATGCACAAAATGCTTCCTGCCTACTTTATTCTCATCCCTCTTCTCCAGCTCCATTATCTTGGTGTCTATTATTTCCTGGATCTTTTTCGTTCTGCTTTCTTTCTTTCCTTTCTCTTTCCCAGATCCATTTACTGTAATTCCTCTAGTCCTGGACTGGTCTTTGCCTACCTACTCTCTACACAGTCTATCTGGCTTTTATCTGAGAATACCTCTATACTGTTCCTACGTATAAAACAAAAAAAAGTAACCAGGAACCAGAGCGAAGCAACCAAACAGTAAAAGTACACTGGTGGAAACAGGTGTTTGAAACGATTCTCCTGAGAATCGTGTCGCACACCTGTTTCCACCAGTGTACTTTTACTGCTCCTACATAAGTTTTACATTGCACTCCATCATCTACCCCTATTGTGCTCTGCTTCTGCTATGCAACTGCATATAAATATGACTTATATTTAACATTGATCTACTGTGAATCTCATTTGTATATGTAGTTGTGAAAAATTATCGGTGCAAGTGTAGAATTATCTCCAGCTTTTGCCACTATTTGTTAATGGGTTTACTCCGTATTGTGTTACACTAGTAGGAAAGTTATTGTAGCTTTGTTCTCTTTTTTGTACTTCTTTTTCATATTAACATATGAAGCTTTTCTCCCCATGGGCTTTTCTGAAAAGGGGCTTGCTTTTGCTGATCCAAACTATCATGGTTAGTAAATAAATGATTCTTTCTGTGTCTGAGTGGTAGAAGAATTGCTTTAGAATATATTTTCCTCTGTTGTTGGTTGGGGAACTGATTTATCAAAATATGCTTCTCTGTTGTTGGCTGGGGGTGAAGTGATTTTCAAAATTAACCTTTGTGTTACTGTTTGGAACAAATGTTTTGCATAATATATTCTCTATGCTGTTGGGAGCTGGGGGGATTTGCTTTTGAAAATGGTTCTGTGTTTTTGGTTGGGGCAATTGCTCTGCAAAAGTTTACATAAAGTTTTTGGCTGGGGTGATTAAAAAGCAATCATATGGACTGCAACATGTTGTGCTTTCCTGAAGGTAGAAGGGTTCTTACTCACATATACACACACCAGTTTACCTGGGTTGCAACTGAAATACTCAGTGATGGCTTGCAAGAGGACTCATCATCATGTTGTGATGGACACCTGCAAAGACCAGGAAGTACACATTTGTGGGCAATTTACACGTTACTTATACCTGGTGTTTGTTTGAAACTGGTTTTCATCGGGAGGGTGTGGGATAGCCAAGGCATGCACATACATCGGTAATAGACGGTGTAGAAAACCACCAAGTAAAATAGACATTATGTATTTAAACAGAGGTGCAACCATCCATATGTGTGGTGGGGGCCTTATGGATTTTTTTTGAGCACAAAGAAACTAAGTAAGGATGCAATGATCTACTCACACTGCTGTGACAGGTTTCAGGACTTTATGCTACAGTGTTTTGTTGTAAAGGCATATCTGCAACTGGCTACAGACAGCTGGCTCATGGCAATGAACTTTAGCTGTGTCCTGTGCCTCTGTGTATACTAGGTGTTGCATAGTCTATGCTACCTGTGGACAATTGAGGGGTACTGTAATGTGGTCACAGATTATATGTTTCTCTTCAAGCTTATAGTATAAGATGGCTCTAAAACAACAATAAGGAATGAAGAAGATCTCCCAGACATAGATGCACATTTTGCTGCAGGCCATCCATGAACGTAGCTGGTGGATCCTTCTAAACAACAAGTGCAACTGGGCCTTCCAGGACAATTTATAGCAGGACCATGCTTCTCAGATAAATGCTCTCAGTGGCTGTAAACAGACTGTAAAATGAAGAATGGCATGTGTTCACCACACAATCCAGCCCACCTATAGTTAGACTACTTACCTTGCACAGGAAAAGATGGTTGTGGGTGGATTTCAAATACACCATCATCTCTTATTGACACAGAAGAGTTCATGGCATCTCTGTCCGGAGTGCAAGATAGAACTTCACCCACCAACATGGTTGACAGTGGGTGATGCCCTAAGTCAGAACTTCACCCACCAACATGGTTGACAGTGGGTGATGCCCTAAGTCAATATTCAGTTACACAAATACCATGTAGAGCAACATGCTAGAGTTCAAACCAGTCACATTACAAATATGGTCACATCATCCTTATAGTCACTCAAGGTCATCAGCTGCTATATGACCTTGTTCAATTCTGTTTTACAGTTGTTGCAGCACTGGAACCAGGGGCTGTCACAAATTAACATTGATACACTATTGTATTTCTGTTTTCACAGGTGAATTGGAATATGGGTCGTCCACTGTGGCTGTTGGAATATTTAATGTCAGAGAAGTATCTGAGCTTGATGATGATGATGCAGTCACTGCATGTTGCATTCTGGGGCCAAAGTATCACGGTCATCCATGGGCACCATGGCAGGCATATTGCCTGTCCTTCCAAAGATACATCTACATTGCCTGTGCAACCCACCCCTCAATCACAGTATACCACTGCAGGACAAATGCCATCTGACACAGAAAACAAGGATGCATGCTTATACCCAGCACCCTAGGCAACATTGGTTGCAGGCAAGTTAAATGATTATGGTGAAAGATATAGGGACCACGGAACTGGTGACCGACAATGTCTTGATTCCTGTCCTACACCTGACCTATATGTCTCCATGGCCTTTACACAGTGTATGTGTAGGACTCTCATAGAGACACAGGCTAATGCCACTAGGACCTAAAGAGAAATGATCAGGGAAGTTCATGAACTGCATAATAACCTAGGAGAGGTCTTTCTGTACTTAGGTAGCATTTTTACAGATGCTGTTGGGAGCCTATGTCCTACAGGAGTCCACATGTTTCCACATACCATAAGTGTCACCATTTTCATGGCTGATCCCTTTTTTGCTTCCAGAACAGAAGCACACTCTGGGACAGTCAGCAGGCATTGCACCATGTCCTCCTTGCCTACTAACAGAGATACAATCCACAATAGATATACACACAGACAGAGTGTACTTTCGGATCCTACCCCTTGCATGGTTCCCTGTTTAAGCTCATTCAGAAGACCATCCTTTGTGCCAGTTGTGAATTGTGCCAGAAACATTTCTCAATGTAGTTGCCCCAGTGGACAGAGACGTGTACAATTAGCATACATGCCACCTGAGAGCACTCAGCATGGATCACTGAAAGAGAAATTCACACACTGCAGCAGCTTCTGCAGGGGTTGTTTCTATCAAGCTGTCATAAGACCAACCCCCACCCACATCTGTCCAAGTACACCTCCCTACTCCCTGCACAGTCTTTCAATCTCACCAGGCTTACCAGGCCAAGGCATACATGCACAACCACACGGTTAGCCCTCCCTTACAGAGTGCTTGTTGTCATTCAATGTCATTGTGGCACTCCACTCTTGTGCATATGATGACAATTGCACCCTGTCCAGATTGCTTTTTAATCAAAGTAACTTATGTCTGATGCACAGCATGACCATTCCCTGCATAGTATGCCATGGTCTGCATGTTGTATTACATGAATCAGTGATGTTCATCATATTGATTACTGCTGTAATTGCCCAAGCTATATGGATCACATCCTGCATAGGATGTAACAGCTGTCCAGTTTCCAAAGCTTCATGGCACCTTCCATATATCTAAACCATTAGTTGCTTGAGCAAAGCTAACTAAAAAGATATGTTTTGGTGCCAAGCCCTTCAGAGCTTTCATGAAACTGAAAAGAGGGCTCCTCTACAGGCTTTCAAGGATCAATGGTTGGCTTGCGGTGTTCTATTGCTGGATAGATAAATCCCCTTTGGGGAGAACCCTGCACATATTATTTTCAATATTTAAAATTTACCTTCCTGTTTGGGAATGTATGTTTTAGGCTAGGAATATGTGTTTACGTAGAAACAGCAATAGAAGCACTCCACGGCTGGTACAACAAAGTAATTTATTAAATGAACAAAATAAAAACTGGTTAGCGCTTTTACGTTCCACAAACGTTTCTTCAGACCTCAAACAACACATATCCTTACTTCATTTATATACAAGACTCAATATTCACTATTCTATCAATGATGCTAATCAGAATGCAAACAATTAACACTAATTTAATTAACCACATAACATTTCTTTCATTTTTAATTGAACTGGGATCACTAAAATTCCTTTGTAAAACATTAAAACGAACTCTAAAAATGTTTGTGATTTTGTTAATAACTAAAACACATATATTTACAATGAAATTCATAATGTATATATATGTTTATATATTTGCATTGTGTTATGTATCATCTAAAATATACATTAATATATGAGATAATATGTGCATGTTAAAAAATGTATATATATATATATATCTATATGTATACAAAAAATATATATATTACTAATTTATATTCTTATAAAATTTTAATATGTATAGAAAATAATAAATATATATATATATATATATATATATATATATATATATATATATATATGTGTGTACTAAAATTAATAAGTAAATAAATAGTATAAATTAACAACGTTAGGAATATGTGTTTATTCACTGTCACATGACTTTGCTGTACTTGTAAACAGGAACACAGTTTTCTGTGTGGCAGTTTAAAAGTAGATTTAATCATTCTAAAACCTTTTTTTTTTTGATCCTGTAGAGAAATTGTGTTTAAATTAATGTGGAGAGCTAGTAACAGAGTTTTTTCTGTGTTTTATTAGGAAACGTGATTGTATACTAGTTTTGAAATTGTATAGGCTTGTTCTGCTTAGATTCCCCATGAAAGTACCATTTTTGTGTTGACCGTGGAATAAACTACCAGTCCAATGGTAGGTCCTTCTTCTAGACAAAAAAAGAAAAAGTTAACTAAACAGCCTTTGCCACCACAGCAGGCTAGCAATTTGCCTCATCTGCAGGTGGATGATTTTACTTTGGCCAAAGATGGTTTTGCAGACGAGTCATATTTTCCCCTGGATCTCTCTGGTGTTGCCCATACAGCCACCATGGAATGGAGATTAGCTATGTCCCATACATGTTTTGGGGTGTCTTCATTTTGTTGGTGTTGGAAGAAGTGGCAGGGAAGGTGGCTCTGTTTAGCCCGAATGTTGTGCCCATCCCTAGGGAAGCTACTGCTGACATTAAAAACCCTGTTTGTCCTAATTTTCCTGTCAGAAATAAGGAAACTAGACATTTACCTTCCATATCCATATTATCTAATATCACCACGGAACCACCTTTATCTGCCTGTCTAATGACAATGTCATTATTCAACTGTAATCTCTTTATGGCTTCGTTTTCACCGTGGCTTAAGTTGAAAAACTCTAATTTTTCATTCTTAGCATAATAATCAATTAACTCATTCTCACATATTTTTTCAAATGCTTCTAGTGTAGGATTTGACTGCGGTATAAAAGTAGATTGTTTTTTAAAAATATTTTCACAAGAATTACCATCATTAATTGTGTTATTTCCAAATAAAAGTTTTAAATTTAAATTTCTTGTAAATAATTTTACATCTATTATCACATCAGTCACATCCGCATATTTAGATGGTATGAAAGATAAACCTTTGTTTAACAGAGGGTTCTCGGCTTCAGTCAAAACGTACCTTGAAATGTTTATAACTAGCCCCTCTGTATCGGACGCAGTATCTTCTTTTGAAATTCGTGTACTTCTTCTGAGTTTTTCCGCTTCTTCGCTATCTTTGTTGGTGGCCAAACCCTCTGTTCTGTTTGTTTTATGGGGTATGGAAAAGGATGATCTCCCTCTACTTCAAACAAACTTTCATCTAAGAATAATACACACCCATTGTGATTACTTTTTTTCTTAGTGGCTCCATTCTCAGTGTCTCGATGTTCAATATTCGCCATGTCTCCGGTTTCTTCACAATAATCCACTGATCTTTCTCTCACATATTGATTACTATTTGTTCCATTTGATAGCTCCCTCCGGTCAGTATTCACCTTCCCTTCGGTCACATGGATGATGGCCGTTTCCTGCCTCAATCTGGGATTTCTGTGTTCCTCATCATTCGATGCATAATTGGATGGCGTCATGATGTCAATGTTACTGGTTGTAGGTACTGTCGAATCCTCAGTGCTCTGAGGAGGGTGCATAGTATTCTGTGACGTCACCTCGGCATATGAGCCTCGAGTTTGCATATCATTTCTATGATTTATATTTAATGATTTACTGTTATTCCCATTATTATTGTCATATTTAGTGTATTCCTTCGGCCAAGAGAAGACTTGCCCTTTTTTAAAATCGTTATAGTCCCTCTCCAACTTCTTTCTTTTGTCTTGTAGTAATTTATTGTCTAGCAGGGATAGTGTAGTAGTTAAATCTTTATGAAATATTCCCATTTCATCAAGTTCTAAAAGCTTCTTTAGTCTGTTTTCTAATATACATATGTCCTGACTTAGCGAATCTTCTATTTGCTTGTATTGTTCAATTAAAAGTCTTATATATCCATAACTTATTTATATATTGAGTTTTTGCCATTTGATTAAAAATTCTGGGTATGTGTTGCCGAATGTCGGCATTTTGAGGACCCGCAGTCCTCTTGGGATTACCTTACAGCAAAGACACGCCTCCATATGTTGCCTTTGCCACTGCGTACTTTTCAGTTTATGGAAACTGTTTTCCAGCTTTCTTGTAGAGCTGGAGTACCTCCATATTTCGTGGTGTATTTCTCCGTTTGTTTCCTTCAGCTGTTAAGTCATTTGTTGTTAGTTTTAACAGCGGATTATTCCCCAAAGTTAACATATTGTGAAAAATAGACGGAGAATTCTCCATATTTAACGGTAACTCACTGATTTTCTCCACTGTGCCTGTAGTCATGTCCCAATTCCACGAGATAAACATAGTATCAGTAAAAAAAGACAGGTGGTGTCGGATAAGGTGCTTCCAAAAGAAAAGTACAAATCCACGTAGAAACAACAACAATAGAAGCACTCCACGGCTGGCACAACAAAGTAATTTATTAAATGAACAAAATAAAAACTGGTTAGCGCTTTCACATTCCACAAACATTTCTTCAGACCTCAAACAACACATATCCTTACTTCATTTATATACAAGACTCAATATTCACTATTCTATCAAAGATGCTAATCAGAATGCAAACAATTAACACTAATTTAATTAACCACATAACATTTCTTTCATTTTTAATTGAACTGGGATCACTAAAATCCCTTTGTAAAACATTAAAACGAGCTCTAAAAATGTTTGTTTGTGATTTTGTTAATAACTAAAACACATATATTTACAATGAAATTCATAATGTATATATATGTTTATATATTTGTATTGTGTTATGTATCATCTAAAATGTACATTAATATATGAGATAATATGTGCATGTTAAAAAATGTATATATATATATATCTATATGTATACAAAAAATATATATATTACTAATCATTTATATTCTTATAAAATTTTAATATGTATAGAAAATAATAAATATATATATATATGTGTACTAAAATTAATAAGTAAATAAATAGTATAAATTAACAACAAGTTAGGAATATGTGTTTATTCACTGTCACATGACTTTGCTGTACTTGTAAACAGGAACACAGTTTTCTGTGTGGCAGTTTAAAAGTAGATTTAATCATTCTAAAACCTTTTTTTTTTGATCCTGTAGAGAAATTGTGTTTAAATTAATGTGGGGAGCTAGTAACAGAGTTTTTTCTGTGTTTTATTAGGAAACGTGATTGTATACTAGTTTTGAAATTGTATAGGCTTGTTCTGCTTAGATTCCCCATGAAAGTACCATTTTTGTGTTGACCGTGGAATAAACTACCAGTCCAATGGTAGGTCCTTCTTCTAGACAAAAAAAGAAAAAGTTAACTAAACAGCCTTTGCCACCACAGCAGGCTAGCAATTTGCCTCATCTGCAGGTGGATGATTTTGCTTTGGCTAAAGGTGGTTTTGCTGACGAGTGATCTTTTTCCCTGGATCTCTCTGGTGTTGCCCATACAGCCACCATGGAATGGAGATTAGCTATGTCCCATACATGTTTTGGGGTGTCTTCATTTTGTTGGTGTTGGAAGAAGTGGCAGGGAAGGTGGCTTTGTTTAGCCCGAATGTTGTGCCCATCCCTAGGGAAGCTACTGCTGACATTAAAAACCCTGTTTGCCCTAACTTTCCTGTCAGAAATAAGGAAACTAGACATTTACCTTCTCCTGCTCCAGTTTCACTGGACAGGAGCACCTTATTCAGTCTAGCTCAGGATCTGGTACAAGCTACTGGCCCTTTTTATTAGGTGGTTTCTTATAAAAGAATAAGGGATTACTCTTTTCTTGATGAGATTGACGAAAATGAAACTGGAGAGGAATGTGATGGGATAGATACAGGTTATTCTACTCATAATTCTGACTCACGCAGCTTGTGGTTTCTCTGATAGCCAGCCTGCTGCACCTGTGAAAGCAAATAGAATATGCAGAGTTCCTCAGTCTTTCAAGCTTCTCCACAGGCATCCCAGACCTGACCCAGCAGCTATAGCTTTATTCAGTCCAGCTTCTGCCAACTGTTTTGTTAATTCTAACCCTTCCCCTTTTGACTTGGAGTGTAAAATTATTGATATGTTTAGGAAAACAGAGTCTGCCTCATGCGTCTGTAATTTTTAGAATTTTGAATTGTCAGGCTCATATGTTAATGTTTATTTCACCTAATCATGAACATATGAGAACTTTTTTATCTGCAATTCCTTCTTGTGACAAAACTTTGCTTTGTGCAGTATAGTTTTTTTCTATTTGTGCTGTCAGTAATCATTGTATAAAGTGTGTTTATGACCCTGTAGATACTGCATCTAGGGCTGTTACCACTGGAGAAGGTTGCTTGGCTGTGTTCTCACCTCCCAGAAGGGGTAAAGAATTAAAGTTTAAATTCACCTTTTGTTAGAAATTTAGTTATCTGTCTCTTTGCTGCAAAGGTTATCAATAACCGTGATAAGAGGGATGCACTGATATAGGGAAGCAAAAAGATTTTTCAGTCTTCCTCTAAATTTTCCAAAGATTTCTTCTGCTCATTTAGTTTTGGCTAGAAATAAAACAAATAGTCTCAGAAAAATGCTAGTAAACAGATATTTTTAACAAAATGTCACAGGGCTTACATAAAGAAATTTAGAACGCCCCACCCCAGAAAAACAGACTGTCAAATAAGTAAGAATGACTATGTAAGGGACATTGCACCCATCCCCCCTACCCCTTTGCTTCCTGGAAGTCCCTTACCCCTTCCAGAAAGTCTGAATCTCTATTTGGCAACAGACTGTTTCAGACACATGGGTTCTGAGACTGATTTAGCAGGGTTACAGATGGCAGTGGAAAGAAATCCCTACTTTGCAGGGTATTAATCCTCATCCAAAAGACCAAACCCTCTGTTCCCTCCTGTCCTACAGCCCATGCATTCTCAGGAGATAATAAAAATGGTTCTTCCTTCCCAAGTTGGGAAGAGGTTTTTATTGAAGAATGTTTTTGGTGCCAGAGAATTGGAGACCAGTTCTGGATCTTTCTTACTTGTGCCCAAGTTCAATATACTTTCACTACATACTCTCTTATCCTTTTTTCCTCATTTGAGTTTTTTAGTAACCTTAGATTTAAACAATGGTTATCATTACATCCCTACCCAACCAGACTTTAAACTTTTCTTAAGGTTCTATATACCTGAACTTAATTTTCAGTTATCTGCCTTACCCTTTGGCCTATCCACTGCTCCATGGGTGTTCAAAAAGTGTCTAGCTCCAGTTGCAGGTCATTGCAATCTACATTGTATCCATATGTTTTCAGTTCTTAGACAACTTGCTTATTTTTGCAGAGTCTTTTTCAAAGAGCCAGGAATCTCTATCCTGGGTGAGAGATCTACTATGCAGGCTGGGATTCAAAGAGAGCACTGAAAAGTGTTTTTTGAATTCAGCACTCAGGACTGAGTTTACAGGTGTCTGCTACACGCCTCAGTACAAA